>NW_021680364.1:1210541-1211805 GCF_001412515.2 Diachasma alloeum
GGGGGGGGGGGGGGGTTAGAGGGGGCACGGGGTTTTCGAGTAGACGGAGCCGTCGGGATAAGGGGACCCAGGACATTACTTCGCATTATCGGGGGGAGGTGAGGGTGGATCGAGAGTTTATATGCGTGAAGGCTTCATGTTTTGGATCGCACGGCGAGTTATAAGAAAAGTCTCTTTGCATTCCGGTTGTTCAATCATCATTCGAGTTTCAGGTAATTTTTATTTGCGAATTTAGTTGTTGTGTTCGGTGTAAAAAATTTTTAGCTGAAATTTAAGATGGAAGTTGTAATTATTGAAAGAGGAATTTCTTCATTGATAACTTGACATTTCATGGGAAAAATCAATGGAACCATGGCATTTCAGGTCAATTATGCTATGAAAATGAAGAGATATCAGGAAAATTGTTTTTCAGTGACGAATAGGGGACGCAAATAATTAATATTGAACGCAAAATTCAATGACGAAATTATAGAATCCAATTATCCCTTTTAAAAATGCATTTTCAATCACCAATCCCGTGCGTTAAATTAACCAAACTTGAAAATTCACGAATAACTTTCCACCCCTTCGAAAATATCAATAACAAACCCAGCATAAACCCCAAAATCTTCAATTTCATCCTCTCAAATTAATCCGTAATTCAACAAGCGAGCTAAACTGACTCCCCCCCCCCTCCCCCTCCCAAGTACATACCCTAAACCAGCTGAGAGGGGGATCTTTTAATGAAACGTGGATGTTAGAATGACAAGAATGCTGCAAAATGGTCGAGGCGTGCCGAGCGCAGTTCATACTCAACACCCCCTCCCCCCCCCTCCTCATCTTCTGCATCAAGTCAGTCAGCTCCCCTATATACCCCCATGTACCCTTATATACCTGACGAGTGTCTCGGTTGAGTCTGCGAGGAAAATTAAGTCCCGGCTTTCATCCTACAGGTTATTGGACTCGAAAAAAAAAATGAATAGAATTTTCCACTCCCCTTTTTCCTCAGGCCCTCCCTCCCGCCCTCCGACCCCCTCCCCCCCCCCTCACCCTCCCCTGGTGGAAGCAATGAGGGATGAAGTCCGGAGTAAGAGAGTTAAGGCGATTCTACGGGTGTGGGTGGACGACATAACGGGTAACTGGGTGGGTATTAATAAAACGTTCTACGCGAGCAGAGGACGAGGGAAAAATAAATTCTTATTGCCTTGCGAGTCCGGTATTTCCGCAATATACGGCGCAGGTGTACCGAATGTTTCGCCCTCTACCACTGCCCCCCCCCCCCCCC
>NW_021680364.1:1211866-1223342 GCF_001412515.2 Diachasma alloeum
CACACACACACACATCGCACCCCCGCGCGACCCCCTCGTCGAGGCTCTCCTCATCCCTCTGGCATTTCTGTCTCTCCTCTCGCACACTGCTCGTGTGGTCCACGAGGGGGCGTACAACCCCTCACTGACGTTTCAGCGTATACATAAACCCTCGCCCTCTCGCCCCGCAGGATACGTCAGGGACGTACAAAGTCACGGGATGCCAGAAGTATTTAAGGATTTCCAAGTGCTTCGGCTACTTTTTCGCCGGTGAGATGGGTTTCTATTTTTTAGGGGAATAATATCGGAGGTTTCATTTGAGCCCCGTTTGACGCTGAGTTTTCGGATATTTTAGGATGGTTTTGGTATTTAAAGTTGGCGGGCCTGAATTTAAATCTCGATATTGGAGGGTTGGGAAACATTTTTTTAAGCTGAAAAAAATTGGGGAGTTTACTTTAAGGAAGATTGATGAAATAATTTAAAATGCATTTTTTGAAAATCACGAGCATTTTCGGTAAATAATTTGTAAATGATCAATTTTCTAATATAAAAGTCATTGTTTGGAATCGTAACAAGTTATTCTATTCAGATTTTTAACAGAAATCAATTTCGTGCCTGAGGAAATAAGGCTTCCTTAAAGTTTAAACAATTTTGTATAAACAATGGATTGAAAAAAAAAAATTCCATGCAAAATGTAACTTGAATGACGCTAAAAATTCACGATTTTTTTCAATTTTTTCTCACGCAATTTAATTGTAAAAATTTGATGATTGAAAATGGTTCGGAATTGATTGAATGATGGCTTCAAAAATGTGTCTGTATATTCTTTTGACCGAATTCGGAGATGAAGGCGACAGCAATAATCGTTATTTTGATTGATTTGAAAATTTGCAAAAAATTTGTATTTTTTGAAAATCATAATTCCAGGGATATCTTCGAATATCATGCTTCAAACGAATTCAATCATAGCTTAAAATGTTTGTTTTAATGCCACTAAGTCGAAGTTAAAAGATGATTACGATAGCTATATCGGTTGATTTGATTTTTATGATGACTGTTGAAAATTTCGAATTTTTCATGAATTCCCCTGAAAGTGAGCTTTCTGATGGTTTCTTCAAATGTGATGTTTCAAATTCATTCAAGTATGTATAAATAAAATTTTTCTATCAACATTTTATCGAAGGCCTGAGGGGAGAGACAGAACCGTAAAAAACACAAATTTATCGCGTTAAATATAGAATAACGGGATAATAAGAACATTGATAATGATAACATTCAACAGAGTTGAAAATCTGACAAAATTAGTTGAGAAGCAATGTTGTTCAATTTAATAAAATAAACTAAAACGAATAAAATGCAATTGCCCACTTGATTTCAAATTTTTCTCACGTCATTTAATTGACAAATTCCATGATATCCTTAACTGACCGTAGACCCCAAAACTGAAATATCTGCTTTTACTTTCAATTCCCTTTGAGTTAATTTTCCCATCAGAAACAATTTCTCCTCTTCAATATTATGTCCTGGCCGATGTTTCGAATGGGTGGGAGAGGCTCAGGGGCGGCAAGCAGTTGTTATAATTAACATTCTAATATTGAAATGATGATTTTATTTTTCTCGATGGTATTTTCACGTCGGCGCGATGCCCTTTACCTCCGTCCGCGTCGATTCGATACGTCTGGCAGAAAGCATTTTCTCTACATCTCCCCTTTTTTTTCGAGGGTCTGCGAGGGGAGGGAGAGGGATAGAGAGCGAGTGAGGCGAGGGAGTGCGCCAACGCGCCAGAAGGGCGAAGGGGTGAGAATGGCAACGTGGCGTATTGATCGAGTGGCTGCCGGCGTTCTCTCGGCACTCTTCTGTCTCACCCGGTATAGACCCTCCCCTTGTACCCCAGCTGCGAGAGAGAGAGAGAGGGAGAGAGAGAGAGCGAGAGGAACCGAGGTAAGAGAGGGAGAGAGACAGGACAATCGTCCCTTTTCAAACTCCCTCGCGTGTTTACGTTTCCATGCCGCGGATTTTCACGCACACCCTCTGGAAGTAATTAATTATTGACCCTGTAATTCATTTTTTGCTTTTTTTTCTTGTTTACGTATTAATTTTTTTGCTGTTTTCCACTGAATGTGCACTGGGAGATAATAACGGATGAATAAATTCGTTACGATTTTATGCACCGAGTGGACATTTTTGGGGATGAAATATCGTGAATTAACTAGTGGAGTGAAATGAAAAAAATTAACGAAGGAGAATCCAATTTTATGGTGAATTGAGTTGGGTGGAAATTTAAATCGAATTGAGTGGATTTGTATGTGATGTTTTCCGGGGTCAACGGGATGCGGGGGTGAAAGAGTTTGCTCGGACGAGAAATGACCGCCGGAAACTAGACGCCATGTATGGTGCACTGGACATACTGGGGTAAATGAAGATTAAATGTGTGAGGAGGAGGTTTTTAAAATTTGTATTGTGGATTTTTTTATCAATTTGAGAGCAAGTCTTTATTTTTATACAAAAGGAATTTCTGATCGAATCCAAATTGTTCATGCGTTATTCATGAAGAAGTTGGGAATTCTCCAAAATTCTCATTTTTTCATTATCGAATTGTCTTATGACTCTCTCTCAAAAAGTAGATTTTCGAAAAATATTTCACAAAGGTTAACAATGCAAATGAATTCAGACTTTTAAACAATTTTTTAAAGAAAATTATTTTTATTTTTTTCATTTCATTGTTAAAATTAAATTCGGTGGAAATTTATAGCGAATGGACTGAAAGTAAGTGAAGATTAAATGTATGAGCACGCTGTTTCTAAAATTTATATTAGAAATATTTTTATTAATTTGAAAATAAGTCTTTTGTCGTTAAAATTCCTTAAATTTTTGGAAACCTTAATATTTCGATGCAAAACGAATTTCTGATCAAATTCAAATTGCTTACGAATTATTTATGAAAATGTAAGTAATTCTCCAAAGTTCCCATTTTCTAATTATCCAATTATCTTATGAATCTGCACTGAAAGTAGATTTTTAAACTCTTTCCCATTAAAAATTGAAAATCCAATTCAGATTTTCAAAGATTAAATAATTAAACTGTCAAATGTGCAGTATCCTAGAGTCAAATGAAACTAAAAACACAAAATTAATTTTCGCAACATTTGTTGGGGCAAAACAGTTTGTCTTATTCAATCCTGTATTGACTTCCCTCGACTTGTCGATGCTTCCAATGCTTTTTACATCATTAAACAGTTCATTTGTATGATTGAAATGTTTTCAATTCCCACAATTAAAAAAATCATTACCTATAAAAACTGGGAATACGAGAGCCTGCCAAAGGGGAGTTGCTTTGTTTCATTTTTCGGCACTAGAGATCCCCAGGGGAGACATCACTGCATCTCATCCTGGAGAATCTTCCCTCCCCTTTTATTAAAATTAAGTTCGGTGGAAATTTAAATTGCATGGAATGGATTTGTATATGAAGTTTTAGACGCCACGTATGTTGCACAGGACATACTGAGATAAATGAAGACTAAATGTATGAGGAGCTTATTGACTTTCAAATTCATATTTTGAATATTTTTATTAAGTTGAAAACAAGTTATTATTTTTATACGAAACGAATTTCTGATCAAATTCAAATTGCTTACGAATTATTTATAAAAATGTAAGTAATTCTCCAAAGTTCCCATTTTCTAATTATCCAATTATCTTATGAATCTGCACTGAAAGTAGATTTTTAAACTCTTTTCCATTAAAAATTGAAAATCCAATTCAGATTTTCAAAGATTAAATAATTAAACTGTCAAATGTTCAGTATCCTAGAGTCAAATGAAACTAAAAACACAAAATTAATTTTCGCAACATTTGTTGGTGCAAAACAGTTTGTCTTATTCAATCCTGTATTGATTTTCCTCGTGTTGTCGATGCTTTCGATGCTTTTTACATCATTAAACAGTCCATTTGCATGATTGAAATGTTTTCAATTCCCACAATTAAAAGAATCATTACCTATAAAAACTGGGAATACGAGAGCCTGCCAAAGCGGAGTTGCTTTGTTTCATTTTTCGGCACTAGAGATCCCCAGGGGAGGCATAACTGCACCTCATCCTGCAGGATCTTCCCACCCTTTTTTTCACTCCTAATGAGAAGTAGTGTCTCCAGGGGCACGTTCGAGCGCCGCTCAATGAAGCCTCTCGCACTTTTTTATTCCTTTAAATCACTCAGGCAAACGGGAAAAAGTCACGTTTTTGGTTTATCGAAAAATTTTCGCTTGGCGAAGCTCGAGTTCGAAAAGTTTGCCGAGAGCCCTCACGTCGGGGGATTTTCCGTCTCATTTCGGGCGCTGAGTTTTGTCGCCATATCAGTTTTCTTTCGGGAGAACAGTTTCCGTGTCCAGTCGAAGAATACGTACAGAAAAATCGGGGTGGACGAGGGGTTTATGGATCAGGGGAGAGGAATAACGTTCGAGTTTCTCGGTTTTTTGGAAAGTCCTTTCAGTATGGAAGTTTTGTCTCGTGAATGGGAGCGAGGGAGCGACTAGGAATTCTCCTATTCGGGGGACGATTCAACTTGTGGGACTTTTTTCCGATTGTGAGCCAGATGAATTTCATTTATGCGGATTTCAGTGGTGAATTCAGTGGCTTTTTTAGGAGTTTGATTCAATTGTAGATTTTTTATTCAAAGAGATTCTTCAAACTGTTTTCTGCGGGGGCAGGGGAAAGGTGATTAATATTGAATACCGAATTCAATGATGAAATACTAGAATGCAATGGCATTGTCTATTTTAAAATAATAATGCTAGTAATTTAATTGTAATCATTTTAAAATAATTTATGCTTCAATCATTAATTTTACGAGTTGAATTTCGTGAGAAATATGCAAATGATGCGATGATATTAAATTATTTATTTATAAGTTATTTATGAAAAATAAAGATTGAATGTAGGGGAAGCATATTGATTTTAAAATTTATATCATGAATATTTTTATTAATTGAACAACAAGTTCTTGTCATTAAAATTCTTTAGATTTTTGGAAATGATTAATATTGGATGTAAAATTAAATGATGAAATCGTAGAATGAAATGGAATTGTCCATTTTAAACATGAGTTTCAATCATTAATTTTCCGAGTTGAAATACGTGAGAAAAATACAAATGATGCAGTGATAATAAATTGTTTATTCATAAGTTATTTATGCAAAATGGTAATAATTTTCACAAAACGCTATTTTTTAAATTTATAAATTTTTTTCCAACGATTCAAAATGAAAAGGTTTCAAATAACCGAATCATTAAAAACTTTTTGGTGATCTATGATCAAATATCGTTCACTAAAAATACTTTCATGTTCTCAAATATCGAATAAATCTCTCAAATAAATAAATGCACATTCACATCAAACTCAACGATTCTCTTTTAGTAAATTATTGCAATCACAAAAAAATCTTCATATCATTCCGCAGAGCTCAAAATATTTTCCGTCGCATTAAAGAAGTCAAAAGAATAAAATGCACACACAGGAAAAACTTCAAGTCTATGCATAATTCATAAGTAGCGCAAAGACGCCATGAGAATTTGAAATCTGGAATCGCGTGTGTGCGAAAACGGGCTTTTTCGTGCATACGGAAGTGCCCGCTGGAGTCAAGGGGCTGTAGAAAGGGGTGAGGGGTGAGGGGGGCAGGGGGATGGTGGGATAAAATGTATAAGAACATTCTTGCAACAAAAATTTTTCACCGGAGGAGAAAACCGCGCCCCTCACCGCCACTTCTCCACAAAGTGTGTACGGGAATTTGCCTCCTTTTCCTCTCTCACCACTTCTCAACAATTTCGACTCTCGTCTCGAGTAATTGGAGAGCCTCCAAAAGTTCTTCAGAAGAAGTATCACTTTTTCACGGTGAAGAGGCCGTTAAATATTTCACGAGGGGGCAACAGAACTGTTTAACTGTTGCTTTCTCAATGGAGTGTTTTTTAAATTGAAGTTTGGGGTTGTTTTTTTTCTCATTACCACAATTGTTTGTGAGGGTAATCCGTTACTGTTGATTTTTCGTTGAAGAAAATTTTTAAAACTTCATGGGATGAACATTTTTAATTGTTTATAATTTTTTTGAACTTTTTTGCAAGATTATTCGGGAAAAAATATGTGAGCTGTTAGTGAAAAGGAAATTTAAAATTCAGAATTCAAAATGTCAGGAATATTCTATGAGTACTTTTTAAATTGTGGTTTGGGGTAGTTTTTTTTCATTATCACAATTGTTTATGAATTAAATTCATTATAGTTGATTTTTCGTTGAAGGAAATTTTTCAAACTTGATGAAATGAAAGTTTTCAATTGTTTGTATTTTTTTTTCGAAATTATTTGAAAAAAAAATTCTTAGTTTTTAGTGAAAAATGAAATTTCAAATTAAAAATTCTGAATTCTATTAATTTATCTAGAAACACAAGAAATTAGTCTGAATATATTCTATCAATATTCCATTCTGCTCTCAAAATCGTCGCATCACCTGAAATAACTGAGGGAAAATTTTGTATTTTTTAAATAATATGAATTAAACTTCAATTGTACAACATGATGAAAAATTTTTAATAATCATTTTCAGAAGAGCGACCTTAAAGTTTATTTGGCGGGAAAAACTATGAAATTTCACATTCTCCATTTATTTTTCCTGAAATTATGAATTTTCTGAAAAATTTCAGACATTAAAAAAAAATTCAATCAATTAAAAAAATTCAAGACATATTTAAAGGGCTCTCTCAATTGAAAAAATCCTAATATCCACGGATTTTCCAATTAAGAAATATTGAGAAATATCTGATGTATCCCCTTCCTCAATAAAATATTTCTTGAATTTCTAAATTGAAAATTCACAACGTCAAGAAAAAAATCAACGTTAAACCCAAATTCCCAATTAGCAAATTCCCCGAAATTTCACTGCAGCCATCACCCGATAATAAAATTCAAAAAGTGTTCCGGAATAATTTGAACATTAGGTATTTCCCCTGCAAATTGTAGCATTCAACCTCATTTGGGGCCTGACGATACCTGAGGAATGCAATTTGGGTGGGTGCCTGGGAGGCACTCGAATATGATATTCGAAGTGAGAGGGAGATATCCCAGGAGCCAGACACACACGGGACCTGTTGCTGTCGAGTTTACGGTGTTTTTACGAGCGACGTTACAGCCACCCCTGAGCACGGGGGTTGGAACGTACCCTCTCGCTCCCACTCCCCCAGTCACTTACACTCAACTCGCGAATATCCTTGTCCCATTCGTTGACAATGCAGCGTCTGGACGCAGTTCCTTACAGTGTGGTCCAAGACCAGTCAGCTCCACTTCTTGTGCTCGCTTTAAACTGGGGCATGCAATTATCGAACAATAGGGGGTGATCATTACAAGCTACTCGCCATTCCTCATTCTCCAGCGAAGGTTCATGAGTTTTCACGAGAATCGTGAGGTTATTTGATGAATTATGAAGACTTTCCTAGACGAAGAATTCACGTCATTGAATAAATTGAGTGTTTGGAACAATTCCATTTTTATTTCCGAATGAAAGCTTTATAACCGTTCAAAAATGCAATTTTTAGACCTCGTCCGTACGCGGGTAGCAAAGTTTTGAGTCATCTTTTTGATTAAAATTTAATTCGATTAGTTTTTTTAATTTTCAAATTTTTTCGAAAATCGGTTGTCCCACGATAACTAAAAAATTTTCTGAATTGATTGAATGATGGCTTAAAAAATTCGTTTGGATGTCCTTCTGATCGAGTTCGGAGATGAAGGCGATAGCAATAATCGTTATTTTGATTTATTTGAAAATTTGCAAAAATTTTGTATTTTTGAAAATCAGAATTCCGGGGATATCTTTGAATATCATGCTTCAAATGAATTCAATCATAGCTTAAATGTTTGTTTTAATGCCACTAAGTCGAAGTTAAAAGATGATTACGATAACTGTATTGGTTGATTTGATTTTTATGATGATTGTTGAAAATTTCGAATTTTTCCTGAATTTCCCTGAAAGTGAGCTTTCTGATGGTTTCTTTAAATGTGATATTTCAAATTCATTCGAGTATGTATAAATAAAATTTTTCTATTAACATTTTATCGAAGGGCTGAGGGGAGAGATAGAACCGTAAAAGACAATCGGTTGTATTGAAGAAAGGGATAATAAGAATAATGATGATGATAACATTCAACTAAATTGAAAATCTGATAAAATTCCATAAAAAGAAATCTTATTAAATTTAATAAAATGAAATAAACAATGAATTATACATGATAGAGGGAAACGATGTGCAAAATAACCATCCGCAAACATATTGCTAATTTATTAGCAAAAATAACTGTACTTTATATTTTACTTTGATGTTGAGTGGATTATCATTTCTGTTGGGGTAACATTAATAATTATGCATTTTCCATTGGATTAATTCAAAAAATATCCCGATAAAAAATTCCAAACAATTTTTGTTGCTAATTTAATTCTCTAACAAAAATATTTCGCCATTTTCTCCTAAATAATTTGCCATTTGGAGCAATTAATTTTTCTAAATTAAAAATGTCTAGATATTTTCAATTCACACGTCACATCAAGGATTACATTTAAAAGTTTCACCACAATCCAAAAAAAAAATTCAAAAATTGCTACAAAAAAGATGACCATAAAATCGATAAAAAAATCGTTTAACTTCGTAATCATATGGTAATGCTATGGAGATTACACGGGGCGTGGAGTGGATCGTTTTGCGGGTCATTAGGCCCCTTCAAACACGGGCCCGAGTCACCGAGTCTTCTTTATCCCCCCCTTGATTTTTTACGCATTTTTTTCTTCATTCTCTCGTGATATTAATTCCATTTGAATAAATGAAATTGTAATAAGAAAACGTGAGTCATTCAGCCTGTCTCCAGAGGGATTTGCAGAGGGTACGTGATATAGTAGGGTTGGAAAATCAAGTAAACTGACAGGTGAACGGTGCACAGAGCCCTCGGGGGGAATCGACCTACGGGATATTTCGAGTGTCATTTACCTGATATCGAGGGACACATACGTCACGAACGATAATCCGATTAAATCACTGATTTACTGGTTTGAATTATCTGTATAATTAGTTTTATCCTTTCTAAAAAAAGAATACGTAACATGGAGGATATCTCGAACGAATGGAGAAAGTGAGGCGGTTTTCATGAGTCCAATCGTCTTGCGTCGAATTTTCATGAAGCCCGCCTGACAAACAAAAGAGAATTGAATACCATTCTATGAAACATGAATAAACGAATCATAATTGTCCAAATCATTTAGGTCAGAGGAAAATAGAATAATTCTACTTTCTTAATATTGCGTTTAGAATTGTGAGATTATCTCACATTTTTGACGTTAAGGATAGGAGAATCTGAATGCAATATAGTGAAAATGATGATCGATTTTTTCACTTTGAACAAATAATATTAATATCCAAACACAAAATTTCTGATATGAATAAAAAGAAGCTGTGACTCAATATTCCAAATGAAGTTTTAATTTTTAATTTGGTGACAACACGAGATGACAATATTCTAAGCGCGGAATTATATCGATGAGATGAACAACAGATTAATTGAATTACCGTGTGAACTTTCTAAAAATTGATAACAGTGTGCGCACGCACTTTTACCAGAGTATCAACAAACATTGAATTCCCGAAATTCACCCTCTAAAGGGTGTTCTAGAAGGAATTAACTGGTAATTATGATAGAAATCTTATTCAGTGAGCATAGGAATTACAACATGAGCAAATCATTTATTGTAAAGCGAAAATTAAACAGCTGATAAATTGGAACACATGATTCTCATCGATCGTATTGCTTTTTGCAACCAGAATGGTCATAAACAATCAGTTGGAGAAAGAAATAGCGAATCTGACAGGAAAGAGGGTGCAATGAAAGGGCACCAACGCTATGGTGGCGCTAGTGGTAACAAAGAGGCATGAAAATTCATGAACCGTACGATACCCGGGAAAACTTACTAATAATGAAGAAAGTAATAATAAAAAAAAAATAATGGAAAATAAAATGATGAGGGAAGACCGTTGTTGGAAGCCCGACGGCAACGCTGGAGTTATGAATAATACCAGCAAGTTCTAATTGCGCGAGACAAAAGTTTTGGGGGGTGGTGCAGGGGCTGAGTGAGCGCCAGGGATCGCATACCAAAAACTTTTTCCACGAATAAAACTTGAAGAAACTCATTCAGGCGTATTCTGAAAACCGCCAAGTTGCGCCACCGCGACTTCCGCTACAAGTTTTGTATTCTTTTTTCGTTTTATTGCACAGAAAAAATATTCTATTGCCCAAAAGTTTAAAGATTGAGCAATTGTTTGTATTGAATTGTTGAATTGCACTCGATGATTTATGTTTTTAAAATTGTAATCAATTCACGTGAATTTTTTTTCAGGAATAAAACGAGATATATTAGATCAAGAGCTTGAGGGATTATCCATCGGATGCAATTAAAGGTTTTCCCCGAGCTATTTCGATGTAGAAAGACGGAAAAACTTTTCTACTCCATGAAACTTGTTCTAGGATTATCTTGGGATAGGGAGGATTTAAAAATTCGCTGGCATTTTACGGAATTAAGGATTTTTTTAATTCTCCAATCGTGCACTGGGGCTTAAGTACTTGTTTATTTTACACTGAGGAAACTAGTTTAATGAAGTAATTAGAGGTAATTGACTGTTTGATTTTTTTTTTTGAGAACTAAATTTCTGACAAAAAGGTCAATCCATTCTTGTAATAATTTTTAAATTCTGTTTGAGATATTATTCTTAGAAAAGTGTCAGCATTTTGAGAAAATGTTGAGAGATTTTTTCTTTAGAAAATGGAATTTCAAACAAACAACGACTCTAACAATTTTTAAAATAACATTTTTTTTCATTTAATTTGTTCTCACCCATATTAGCTTCATCTGATTAAAACCAAATGAAAAAACAGTACTTCCCCGCCAATAAAATCCTCATACAGCTCATAAACCGTGGAAAACTGTCGAAATGAAATGATAATCCACTCAAAACGAAACTGAAATTGATGTCGAAAATAGAGCAATTTGAGTGAGTGCAACACGTGCATTCACCTGATGATAAAACGCTCCGGAATCGTGGAACGAGTGAGGGGTTTGACGAGGGATGAAGGAAGATAATAAAGAAGAAAAAAAAAAAGTGGGAGGTGGATGAGACTCGCAGGTTGGAACGGCCGGTTATGTACGCGGTCTCCGGGCTTTACGAGCTTATTTTACTGGATTTTTATGATATAAACGTACACCCCCTTGCGCACCCAAGTTTACGGCTTCGTGAGATTTTATCGCGACGTAACGTATGGTTTGTTAAATCGCTCTCCAACTGACACACCTTCACTTGTTCGAGGTAGAGAACAGATGAGTGAATAAGTCTATTCGAGAGGTATCGAATCCATGGAATTGCAGGTTTCAATGTTCTTTTGCGCTGGTTTTTTTTTTTTTTTTTTTTTTTTTTTTTTTTTTTTTTTT
>NW_021680364.1:1223803-1227177 GCF_001412515.2 Diachasma alloeum
TTTTTTTTTTTTTTTTTTTTTTTTTTTTTTTTTTTTTTAATGTGAAAAGTGCCCGGATTTTGATGGGACTGAGGAGGAAGTCCTGGCAGAGAGCCCGATCCACCGTAACCAACGACTTCCGTTCGACTAACGTCCCGGGTAATTAAGGGACACGGAGTATACGACGCCGTTAACGGTATCCAAGTATATCTGTCGCGTGTCCAACTGAGTGCGATCCTACAACAATACACTGCCACAGTCATTTCATCTTGATCCGTCCATTGTTCTACGTGAAATTTGAGAGTATAACGAGAATTTCTGGTTCTAAAAGTGTAATAAACGAAATATCTGCACTTTCATAGGTGCAACTGGAGCCAAATAAAACAGATAAAATTGTGGATGATTGAAGAAAAGATGACAATCACCGATTATCTCAAATTGAAAACATTATTGCACTTTAGCAATAATTTTTCATTATTTTTCATTTTTGTTGAATTAACAAAACATTCTGAATCCGTAAAGCATCACATGTTCACAGTTATTCATGCGATCGCACCACCAATAAACTCCGCAATATGGAATTGCAACAACACAGAGTATTCGCACACTTCAAACTATCGACTAAAACCGAATAACTGGTTACACTTTACTCGACGTGGAATAAAAAATTTTTACAACCCACTTGTGCCGTTTTAAATCGCTGACATCTCCGGGTTCATCATAAATTAGTCGTTAAAACTTTCATTTCCCAAACAGCAATGCACACAATGTTTTTGAAAACTCATTTACTGGGGAATGATCGACAATTCCAGTTCATAATTTTGGGATTACTGTGTCAAACTCATTTCGTTGGACAATATTGCTTCGTCATTCCCATAAAATCCGCCAAAAATTGCCATCCCATTAATTTTATTCAGACTCACACGAACAAGGAAATATCTTGAGTGAATGATAAGTAAAATTCGAAAAATTGCAGTTTTCCCGAGATATCAACAGAATTTCAGATTCTAAAACTATAATAAACGAAATATCTCCACTTTCATAGGTGCAACTGGAGCCAAATAAAACAGAAAAAATTGTGAATGATTGAAGAAAAGATAACAATCACCAATTATCTAAAATTAAAAACCTTGTTGCACTTTAGCACCAATTTTTCATGTCTGCGACTGCGAAGAAATTGTTGAATTAACAAAAATATTCAGAACCGGTAAAACATCACATGTTCACAGTTATTCATGCGATCGCGTTACCAATAAACTCCGCAATATGGAATTGCAACTATCGACTGAAACCGAATAACTGGTTACACTTTACTCGACGTGGAATAAAAAATTTTTACAACCCACTTGTGCCGTTTTAAATCGCTGACATCTCCGGGCTCATCATAAATTAGTCGTTAAAACTTTCATTTCCCAAACAGCAATGCACACAATGTTTTTGAAAACTCATTTACTGGGGAATGATCGACAATTCCAGTTCATAATTTTGGGATTACTGTGTCAAACTCATTTCGTTGGACAATATTGCTTCGTCATTCCCATAAAATCCGCCAAAAATTGCCATCCCATTAATTTTATTCAGACTCACACGAACAAGAAAATATCCTGAGTGAATAATGAGCAAAATTAAAAGAACCAAACAATTTTCCCAAGACATCACCAGAATTTCAAAACGACTAGTGTAAATACCAAGTCGTTCCAATCACAACAAAATCCGCTCTTTATAACAAGTAAATCCAGCCGCAGGTCAGTAATATTGTTATCAATTCGATCAAAAACACCGAGTCATCGTGATGCGTTTACCCCAGTGCATTGGACTCTCCAGCTTCCTTTTGTCGGCACGAGTGAGAGAACGGCGAGATGCCTCTGGATAAGGGAGCCAGCCACACACTCATCTCAAGCCAACCGAGAGAGGAAATTCCTCGCAATTCTATCAATTCCATTGTCTCGCCCCTCAATTTAATCGTGAACGTGAGATAGGGTGCACAAGGGTTAAAAGGGTTTCACAGACAAGACCATAAATTCGATTAGTTATTGTCGATCAGGCGACATCACAGCGATTAACCTCGGTCTTCGTTAGTGCAGTGGGAAATAATCGGAGAAAAGGGAACCGAAAAGGGATACGAAACGATATAATATACTTTGGAGGTAAAATCCTCGGCTGGGATGGAGCTTGTGCACAAAACGAAGCTGAGAGACAGCTGGTTCACCTTGACTCGGCTGCCGCTTTGCTCCTGGGGACTCTTTTCTTTCTCTTTTGTATAGAAAAACGCTGCCGCGAGGATACACATCTGCATGAGAACCCGATCAAGAGGATTTTTTTTTCAAGATTTTTTTTTAATGAAGGAAAAGATACTCCGGTATCACTGCTGTGGGGGGAATGGACCGGATTCCCGGTACACTACGCGGCGTGGACAACGAGAGGGTTTTTATTCTAATGTGCAAGGGATATCACACGGAGAAAATACAGGAACATACGGAATGATCAGTTAATTGTGGATTTTCAAAATGAAGAAGTGAAGACGAGGGGAGGAAATTTTTTGTATCAAATTGCTGATTTCTTCACTGAAATTTCACTGAGAGAATCTCATAATTGGAAAATCATTTTTGTTTCATTGTTTTCTCGTAACTTGGTGAGGAAATCGATGGAATGTGTAAATTTCAGGTGAATTATTCAGGGAAATTTAGCAAGAACCGGAAATTCGGAGTTTCGTACTGAATACACTGTTAGAAGAAAATTAAATTTCAATTTCATGAACATTGCATTCGATTTAAGGGACAGGGTAATGAAATTTCATATTTCACTGCAAATTTAAGGAAATTTCATATTGTCGAGAAGCAAAAAACCGGTATATCGTCTCAACCTACTTGAATTTTCAATTAATTGAAAATTCTCAAGTGTTTTTCTGAATTTTTCCAGATTTTTTTCCATTCTTATGGAATAATTGAACTGAAATTTATAACTTCCACGAAATTCTGAATTTTCAATTTTGAAAAATCCATAAAATTTCAGGGGAACTACAATATAATAAAAGACCGTGACTATTCGCACCATTGCGTGAATCACTCCCGTACACTCCATACACTCCACGCATGCGTGAAGTTTGTGTGTTTCACGCAGCCGAATTTTCATACTGCTGTGTATTTCACGCAGTTGAAGAAGTTAAAGTTTCATACTACTGTGTGTTTCGCGCAGTTGAAGTTTCATACTACTGTGTGTTTCACGCAGTTGTATTTTTATACATCTGTCGTGTTTCACGCAGTTGTATTTTTATACATCAGGATTGCGTTTTTCCACTTCCTAGGCCTTATACAAGATAAATTGAATTAATTTTTTTTTGCATTTTCGTTTTTCGCGATTATCTCGGAAACTATGAGAGATAGAGCCTTAAAACC
>NW_021680364.1:1228896-1231903 GCF_001412515.2 Diachasma alloeum
AAACTTCAACTGCGTGAAACACACAGTAGTATGAAACTTCAACTGCGTGAAACACACAGTAGTATGAAACTTCAATTGCATGAAATACACAGCAGTATGAAAATTCGGCTGCGTGAAACACACAAACTTCACGCATGCGTGGAGTGTATGGAGTGTACGGGAGTGATTCACGCAATGGTGCGAATAGTCACGGCCATAATAAAATTTTCAAGACGTGAATCGGAAATTTCAGCCTAAAATGCGTCTCTCCATATTCATATCCAATCGAAACGTGGGATTTGCAGATGAATTTACAAAATTAAATTGTACTGTCACAAAATAAAAAGACTTCCGGAAAAAATTGAAAATCTTAAACTGTGAATATTAAACTGACTTTAATAAAACTTTCGTAAAAATTGTTCAACTATGCAGAAGAAAAACTTCGAAATGAATCTACAAAAATTACATTTTTTCCGTAATTTCTGATTTTTTCTGTAATTCTAAATTACGATTAGTTCCACGTAAAATCCTCCCTCGAAAATCCAAAAATACAGAAAGTAAACTCCAATCGTCACGTCGACGATACATCCAAACGAAGAAAAGCCCCCGTAAATCGAGAGAGTCGTCGTCGCGCTCCGTCGACCGGAACCCACCGAAGCTCGTCTCCCACAACTCCAGTGGATGATTCTACGGAGACTACACCGAGGGGAAGTCAAATGAAAATAGAGGACTGGGGGTACGCGAATTCCGGCTCACAGCGCCATACAAATGTTGTTCCGGTTTATATACGTCCAAAAGACGCTCTACGTATGTGCCACGTCCATGTGAGAAGTGAAGAAAAGGGGAGGGAATTTTCGTCTGGGTGTGGGAGAAGTCAGGACGTTAGACAGGAAGGGTAAAACTAGGAGGAAAAAAAATCCCCGGTTTTTTGAGAAATCTTACGGTCTCGGTGAGACTTTTCTCCTCGACAAAAGGACAATGACGGATTCATGGAGTAATGGATGAAAAATAAAATTGACGTTCAATCGTCGAATTGTAACAGATGAAAATTTAACGAAAAATATTACACTTCTTCAATATTTGAAGAAAATGAAGAAGGAAGAAATTAAAAAGTGTTGGCAACGATGTATTAAATTCCACAATTTTAATTAATGTTAAATTTTGAATAAATCAATCGTTAATATTACTCATAATTTTTGTAATGATTATTAAATCAGTAGCGAAGTGGTAAAAGGAGATAAGTCAATGTTGACTATTGACCAGTTTTCAATCAATATCTCGGAATCTAAGGAAGATGACAAAATTTTTGTTATAACCTTTTCTGTGGAGCCAATTGAGTGCTACAATAAATGTAATTACGAAAATTTCGCTATCTCCCATAGATTCGGAAATATTCCTCAAAAACTCAACTGGGAGATGAGCCCACTTATCTCCGTTTACCACTTCACTACTGCAATTAAATATCAATTAAACATTCAAATTCTGAATTATTTCATCAATCAATAATTTAGTTCGGAAGATGGACGATCATTTGAGTAATCGAAAATACTTTTATGAAATTTAGAAACATTTACTAAATAGTCAATTGACAACTTCATTTTGTCAATTATTTAGTTAATTGTCGCTGGAAAATTTAAATTACCAATTATATTATTTTTCAAATTTCAATGAAGATAAGTAAACTTTAATTATTGTAAAGAGCAACGGCTCATAATATTACTGAATTAATTTTAAATCAATTGATTTTCCACGATGTGTTTTCATTCTTGCATATGAAAATTGAATGAAAAAAATTAGAGACTTCTTCCATACTTAAATCAACAATCTGAGAAATTTTCTCTTCATTTTATTTTTTACTCCACTAAAAAATTTGAAAAGAATAAAATTCATACCAATCCGACTCTTTTTTAAAAATCTACACTATAACAACCTATCGACGGCGCGCTGAAAGCGCGCAACCTACTCTAATACTTAAAAAAAATAATAAAGAAGAAAGAAAAAAATATTGGCAACGATGTATCGAATTTGACGCCTGATCATTCGGTTTTTCAGCGAGTTGTCAACGTTTGACAACTGGTTGTTGAAACCGGAGGAAAAGAGTCTGTTCCTCTTTTAGATTCAAAGTCAAAACTTTGTTACTCAGATGTTTCGTTGACACTGGCCACTATATTTTTAAACCTGGCTCATTTTAACGCTCTCTACTCTGTATCTGTACCGTTGAACACCCGCTGTCAAGGGCTGTCCAAAATCAAGAGGCAAGAAGAGTCGAAGAAAGCGATTTGATGGATATTTGTCAGGTCAACTCGGAGAGCCCTCACCACGCGGTGACTCTCGTATTAAAGTGATTTCTGGGAATTATGTACAGGAGACAGTGGAGAAAATCCAGTACAAATTTATTTTTCTTAAGAAAAATAAAAGAAACAATTGTTTTTTTCATAGGCTATGGAAAACTCAAGAATTGTAATTCTAATTGTGGAAAAACGTGACAATTGGCTGTTGAATCACTACAAGAATTAATTCATCAATCGAAAATTTCTCCCCCTAAAATAATGAATTTCCCAGAACCTTTCTCTATGCTAGTTTTACTGAGATCAAAGCCATTTATAATCTAAGCCATTCATGATCTATTCATTTCTTCATTTCAACAAATGAATTGATCATAGATCTTGTAAATAAATAATCCTAATAATAAATGTCCGAAAAACCAAATTTCACAGGTTTGATTTATTCATCTCCCCCCGAAAGTACACCAAATCTGTCAAAATGTGATTTTTCATTTGAATTATCGCATCAACCTCGAGTGCGCTGATTATATTAAATGGCTGGTAAAACGGTCTGCTTAACATAGCGTTTATCTGCTCTTCTTGGTTTTAGTACTTTTTCACTGCCTCGTCAGGCATTGGCCATAAACTCACTGGGGCTCTCTCCACCGGCACCCAAGAGTCCTTCTCCTCATCTCTTCAGTGATCCTCCTCTCTTTTATCTATCAATATATAAACACTGGTATTCCCCCCCCCCCCCCCCCCCC
>NW_021680364.1:1231925-1295330 GCF_001412515.2 Diachasma alloeum
CCGCCCCCGCCACCTTGCAACAGCATCAAAAAGCTTTTACAATGTTTTTCTCTCTGGCCATTGCATTCTTGTGTACCTGGACTGTAACTGCATCTTGTCTATGCAGGCTGAACTTGCATGTCACATACCAAAAAACTCAAACGTTCTCCCTAGATGGACACGATGAAAATATCATCACTTTCCGAATGGATTCATTCTTGTTTATTTAATTTTTGAAGTCAAACGAGAATGGAAGCAACGGGAAAACTGGGGAATTCAATTGATCAGGAAGTTTACAGAAAGTTCGTTCAGGGCATGAAAACTTTTGATCAAGCACTTGGCATTCGTCTTCGATTCAAGCGATGACAGACATGTTAGGGCTTTTAACTCCAAATTCTCTGGACTTTACAAGGAATTCATATTGCAGTGAATGCAAGGGTGAAGAAAGGTGCAAAGAAATTCGAGTGTTAGATTATGATAGCAGAGAAGAGTTGAAGGAGTTGTAATTCTTAAGAGTCATTCAATAAAATTACAAACAGCATTGGATGGAAATGAAAGCAAAAGCATTGGCAAAGATGTGAACATCAATGAAGAGACAAACATTGAACTCATTCTCATGTCATGAAAATGTTCAACTCCTTCCAAACTCCAAACTCTGTTGACTTTACGTGGAATTCATATTGCAGTGAATGTAATAATGAAGAAAGATGGAAAGTAATTCAAGTGTTACATTATGACAACAAAGAAGAGTTGAAGTTGAATTATAATTATCAAGAATAATTCAACAGCATTTAATCAAAAGCTAATGGAACGAAGCCAAATGCATTTCCTCAAGACGCATGTCCAAACATTTTATCAAAAATGCATCCTCACGTCATGAAAATGTTTAACTCCGAAACTTCAAACTCTCTAAACTTTATATGGAATTCATATTCCAGTGAATGGAATGATGAACAAAAATGCAAAGTAATACAAGTGTTAGATTTTGGTAACAAAGAAGAGTTGAAGATGTAATTCTGAAGAATAATTCAATAAAATTACAAACAGCATTGGATGGAATTGAAGCCAAATGCTTCAACATCAATGCAGAGACAAACATTGAACTCATCCTCACGTCATGAAAAAGTCATTCTCACGTCCTTCCAAACTCCAAACTCTCTAGACTTAACATGGAATTCATATTCCAGTGACTGCAATGATGCAGAAAAATGCAAAGTAACTCAAGTGTTACATGATGACAACAAAGAAGAGTTGAAGTTGAATTATAATTATCAAGAATAATTCAACAGCATTTAATCAAAAGCTAATGGAACGAAGCCAAATGCATTTCCTCAAGACGCATGTCCAAACATTTTATCAAAAATGCATCCTCACGTCATGAAAATGTTTAACTCCGAAACTTCAAACTCTCTAAACTTTATATGGAATTCATATTCCAGTGAATGGAATGATGAACAAAAATGCAAAGTAATACAAGTGTTAGATTTTGGTAACAAAGAAGAGTTGAAGATGTAATTCTGAAGAATAATTCAATAAAATTACAAACAGCATTGGATGGAATTGATGCAAATGCTTCAACATTAATGCAGAGACAAACATTGAACTCATCCTCACGTCATGAAAAAGTCATTCTCACGTCCTTCCAAACTCCAAACTCTCTAGACTTAACATGGAATTCATATTCCAGTGACTGCAATGATGCAGAAAAATGCAAAGTAACTCAAGTGTTACATGATGATAACAAAGAAGAGTTGAAGTTGAATTATAATTATCAAGAATAATTCAACAACATTAAATCAAAAGCGAATGGAATCGAAGCCAAGTGCATTTCCTCAAGATGCATTTCCTCACGTCACAAAAACGTTCAACTCCTTCCACCAATGCATCACGAATTCTGATTTTTCCTGTCAAGCAAAGGGCGCATGTCCCCCCTGAACTTAATAATAAAATTCGCCTTAAGTCATGAAAGTGTTCAACTCCCGCCGTTTCCACATCAAGAAATCCCCTGATTTTCCCGTCACATGGGCCCCCAAGCCCCCCTCGAAATTGAAAATAAAATCATGATTATTCGACACGTATACCGGCAATTCAAACCAAAACCCGTTCGACTCGGCTCGTACCCAGCGAGCAAAAGAGCGCGACGAAGGCAGCCGACGACGTGCGGTCGTTCCCCCCTTGGATTGTTGGAAGAACATACATACACATATGCGTGAACGCACAGTTTCAGCCGGACAGAGCCGGCAAATCCACCCAACAGAGACGAAATAATCCCTCCAAATGGGGAAGACAGAGAGGGAAAAAAGCCCAGACGAGGATGAAAATATTGGTCGAGAGGAATTCTTGGGAGCGAAGGGCTTTGTAGTGCTTCTACCCCGATTCTCTCGAATCTGATGCCGTTCGTCCTTCCCCACCCTCGTCTCCCCCTTCGTCTTTGTTCCCCTCATTTCGAAACAGCGGGGGTGTAGACAGAGAAGAGAGAGAGAGAGAGGAAGAGAGAGAGGGAACCGAAGCCCAGGCCATGTTGCCAGTCGACGATACGTCCTCTCTCTTTCTCCTTTCCCTTCAGTTCACTTCGAAATCCCCTCGGGATACGGGGGAGGGCGGGGGGATAACGCCCCCTCACCACCCCCCGAAAAGCGTTCGGAGGGATCTCCCCAAAAATAATTGCGCGTTTCGTGGTCTCTTGATCCGACGCGTAAAGTAATCCAAACACAGCATAAAAATTATGTTTACGAGTTTCGAATGGTTATAGAGGGGTTTTTCGTGTTCCTTATACTGCCCTAATGCATTTGAAAATGGGGATAAGAGTGAGAGGGGTACGTGCCGAGGCATTTCGAAGATTTATCCCTCGGTTTTTGGTTATCAACAGACTGTTTGGGGATTGTTTCAGGGTGATTTAGAATTATCTAATAAAATTGAGGTAATGGGCGCATGCTGTTGGGGATAATTTATGACTCTGATATCATCGGGACTTTTTTTTCAACGGGTGTGGGAAACACTTGTTACGAGAGATAAGGGGCTCGACGAGGATTGCCGGCGCGAAATGAGATTGTCGATTTTTGGAATAATTTTTTCGAAAATGTTTGGGACGTTTTCGAGGGGATTTTTCCCCTGAAAACGAGGGACATGTTGAAGTTTTTGGTTTTTGAGGGGGTTTTTAAATTGTCGAGGTGAAGAGGTCATTGAATGAGGTTTCTGACGAATGTCGGAGGTAAATTGTTCAGTCACACTCACCGGTTTTCTCCTTTATTTCACAGAGCACTGAGAATAACGCTGGCTTCATTCTGTGGCAGTTGAGGGTGTGTTTTCTGTTGACAAAAAATACAGGAATAATTATTTGCGATGGAAAATTAGGGAAGTATCCCGGAAATTAAGTGAAAACTAAAACTTTTGAAGGGAAAATTATTGGCAAAAATTGGTAGTATTGTTGTTAAAAGATACGGGAATAATAATGATTATCAGCAACGGAAAATCACTTGGTGTAAATAATAAGAAAATATCCCAGGGATTACGAAGTTGAAAAAAAAAGTTGATTAAATTCTAGAGAGAGGCAAATTAACAAGATTTTAATGGGAAAACTCTTGGCAAAAATTGTTAATATTGTTGTTGAAAGATACAAGAATAATTCTTACCAATAGAAAATGGCCTGGTGTGAACACCAAGAAAATATTTCGAGGCTAACGAAGTTGACAGAAAAAGTTGATAAAATTTTGGAGGAAAATTAGCAAGATTTTAATGGAAAAATTGTTAGTAACAATTGTTAGTATTGTTGTTAAAAGATACAGGAATAACTGTTAGCCATGGAAAATCTCCTGGTGTAAACAATAAAAAAATATCCCATTGTTTACGAAGTTGATAAAGAAACTTAATAAAATTAACAAGATTTTAACGGAAAAATTTTTAATGAAAATTCTCAACATTATTGTTGAAAAATCCCAGAATAATTATCAGCGCGTGCAAACCGCCTGGTCCAACACCAAGAAAATGCCCCGTTGCTTACAAAGTTAAAAAAACTAAATAAAATTTTCTCCCGGCAAATTAACAACATTTAAACAAAAAAATTGTTTAAAAAAATTCTCAATATTACTATTAAAAATCCCAAATAATTATCACCCCCAAAAAACCCCCTGGTCCAACACCAAGAAAATACCCCCATTGCTTACGACCTTGATAAAAAACTAAATAAAATTCTCTCCCGGCAAATTAACAAGATTTTAATGGGAAAATTGTTAGCGGCATTCTCCCGCTGTAATTGCATTATACCCGGGTAATTCTATATCTCGAGGTGCTCTGCTATCGATAATTGTGGGTTAACGAGGTAATTACACGTGCTTTTATTTCGCCGTCTTTTTTTTCAATTCTCCCGAGAAGCGAATTGATTGCACACGAGATAATCTCCTTGACTCTTTGATAAACAGAAAATCGAGGGGACAATGAAATATTCAATTCACCTGGCTTGCGCCTCGTCCAGACTCTGATCAGTGATATTCATGATCTGTTGTAATATTTCACCGATGTCCTGTTTACGCGCCTCAACAGCCTGCTCGGGCCCCTGTGATGCTGACCCATCAACCGGTCCCATACTTCCATAACCACCAGCATTCTGGGCACCCTGGCCACCATTACCACCCATCAAACCGACGTTAGAACCTCCGTGCTGCAGCATTCTTGCACTTTCATCCATCAACTGATCAAGTCCAACAATATTTCTGCTGCTCCCGCTCTCCCAATTTTATTCCTCTACCCACGTACTCACGATTTTACTTCAATTACACTGGACTCTCGAAAAAATAGAGATCGTTGTTCCCATTCTCGTCACTTTTTCCCCTGCTCAATCACCCAAAACGAGATTCAAACGCACAGACTGGTTACCCCAGCGTTTTGGAGGTTATGCTGCACGTCCACGTCCCTTTCCCCGACAAACCGATGAAAATTGCGATTAAAATACTCAACAACACCCTCGCAAATGTCAGATAAACCAGACCCACTTGTCCAACTATTAATAGAAATTCACCAGTTTATTATTCTCTCGTATACCATACACCACTAGTATAAAATGGTGTCCTCGTGTACTTTTGACGGATTGTCGTGTGTTTTTCCCTAATATTTTTACGTATACGCAATTTCAAGGTCGCATATGAGCGACGTGTGTTCCCCTTCCAGCGACTTTTTACCTCTTATGAGTTGCCCTCTCACTCTATCGTATCACTCCAGAATCACTCCGGACACAAGCGCGCGAATTTCTCGTTCTCACGACCAATGTAAACATGAAGACACTGTTTCAGTTGAATATCTCGTGTCGGTTTTGCTCACAAAATTAAGGGGGGGGGAGGGGAATTTGTTGAATGTCGGAGTCACCGCACCACAGTTCATGCATTCATTAGTTTTGTAAAGTTTATAACAACGGGGAGAGATAAAAACTCCACTCCACCACTCACTCACTTGTGTCCGCCTTACAAGGCAACGCGCCGAACCTTTCTGTCGCACTCCCGCCGTCTGGCGAGCCACGAATTCAGCGTTTGACTCTCGACACCCCCACCCAGTCACTCTGCCAACCCCTCGCGCACAGACGGGCGAGCAGACAAAGAGATACTGAGGCCGCGGGTGTGTGTGGGTCACGGGTTTTGGGAGCGCAAGAGGCGCGCGGTTGTGTGGGTGAGGAACCAGTCGGCGGCCATAGCTGCTCCGACCAATCAGCGGTGGCCCCTCGTCATCCCTCTTTCGGGCGCTCCCCACCAGAGCGCCTCCCCGCCGAGAGGTTCGCCACTGTAGCCGAGCGATTCCTCGATTTTTTATTGGCTTGTCTCACTCGCTTGGGCATGCGGCACGCATGTTTCACTGATAATTTCGCTCAGGGGTTTTTGGCTCACGCACTGGGGTTCTGGTTGAGGGATGTTTTGGGTTTGATGGGAGGGCTGGGGGGCTTTGGGAATTTGGGGAATTGGAGGAATTTCACGCGGTAGCGCGATGAGCTGGGCTGACAGTTACTCCGCCCACTGGGTTGAGTTTTTTTATGGATTTTTGGATTTTTTTTTTGATGGGGTGGGTGTGGAGGTTGGGGTTTTGGGGGTTGGAGGTTTTTTTAGTTGGTCGGGAGGTTTTTTTAGGGATTTTTCGGGGAATTTGGAGCGGAGGTGCTGCGCAGACGCGGGGATGCGGAGGTGTGTGGTGGCTCGGCTTCTATCGCATGTTACCGACGGAGTGTGCCGCCAGCGCCAACGACGAAAACAGGTCAAGAGGCAGGATTAAAGATGAAAATGCGTCACATGACCGTCATATGACGGTCATGTGACGGTCATGTAACCGTCGTTATGTATCTGTGTAGATGATTTGACAACAAGTCGNGGTGAGGAACCAGTCGGCGGCCATAGCTGCTCCGACCAATCAGCGGTGGCCCCTCGTCATCCCTCTTTCGGGCGCTCCCCACCAGAGCGCCTCCCCGCCGAGAGGTTCGCCACTGTAGCCGAGCGATTCCTCGATTTTTTATTGGCTTGTCTCACTCGCTTGGGCATGCGGCACGCATGTTTCACTGATAATTTCGCTCAGGGGTTTTTGGCTCACGCACTGGGGTTCTGGTTGAGGGATGTTTTGGGTTTGATGGGAGGGCTGGGGGGCTTTGGGAATTTGGGGAATTGGAGGAATTTCACGCGGTAGCGCGATGAGCTGGGCTGACAGTTACTCCGCCCACTGGGTTGAGTTTTTTTATGGATTTTTGGATTTTTTTTTTGATGGGGTGGGTGTGGAGGTTGGGGTTTTGGGGGTTGGAGGTTTTTTTAGTTGGTCGGGAGGTTTTTTTAGGGATTTTTCGGGGAATTTGGAGCGGAGGTGCTGCGCAGACGCGGGGATGCGGAGGTGTGTGGTGGCTCGGCTTCTATCGCATGTTACCGACGGAGTGTGCCGCCAGCGCCAACGACGAAAACAGGTCAAGAGGCAGGATTAAAGATGAAAATGCGTCACATGACCGTCATATGACGGTCATATGACGGTCATGTAACCGTCGTTATGTATCTGTGTAGATGATTTGACAACAAGTCGCTTACGAATTATTAGTGACCATCATTTTTAGGTGGAAACTTTGTGGGTCACATGACCGTCATTTTTGGTCATATGACGCGATTTGAAAAATGACGGACATTTTACGTCTCTTTCGACGGGCCTCATGACCCGTCATGCGACGCCATATAACGAGGCGTTTATTATGGCTGTCATAATTATCCTCCCCCCTCTAAGACCCTCACAATTTTCAACGAAAAAATGACAGTCATTTTTCGCCCATATAGATAGAATTTTATACTTTCTTTATCAATTTTTATTTTAATTTATTCCGTATCAGCCTACTGCGTATTTCGAAATGAAAATCACAATTTTTACACAATTTTTTCAAATTCATGACCGTCACAAATTAGAAATTCGTTATGACCATCATTTTTGTTTATATGACACGATTTCAAAAATGACGGTCATTTTGCATTTCTAATTGTGACAGCCATAAAAAAGGAGGGGAGGAAATTATGACAGCCGTTATAAACGCCTGGTAAAATGACCGTTACTGACGGTCATATTAGCGTCATATAACGGGTCATGTGACACATTTCCATCTCCACCTGCGCGAACTACCGGCTCGAATCCAACATGGCGCCTGCCTTAAAACTGCGCATGCGTCCGTCGACTGCGCATGCGCCGATGGCGATCCTCGTCCCTGCCCAATGGGATCTCAGGTCACGTGATGTCCTCACTGAACTCTCCGTTTACGAAAAACAGCTGCAACTGCTCACCCTTAGCCGGTACATAACAAACAACAACAACAGTATTATTTACATTCCCCTCCCAGCACTCGATTATTATTTCGTTTCGTTTTTAGTTTCTGCACGATACTTATGATTTCAACTCCAAAAGTATGTTATTAGTTTCGTTATTGTTATTTTCGATGACAGGACGTAACCTAGTTGTGATTATCGGTGTTTTTATTTGACAGTGGCCAATATCAATGAAGTGATCAATGGGCTTTATGAGGCCCTCGTGAAGGTGAGGTATCCAGGAGTGACGAATATCGAACGGGGGGATCTGGAGAACACCCTCTTGGCACAGAATGACAGGAATAAACTTCTGCACTGGTTGTTGGTGCAGAGCTTGAGGGCTATTAGTTCAACAGCTGATGAGCCTAAAGCCGACAATGGTAAGCTCATTAATTTATCACGTCATTGTTAAATATTCTATAACCAATTAATAATAATAACATTATTACTGTTAATAATAATAATATTTTGTGACTTATTTACACAATAATATTATTACTTTTAATTTAATCATATAATCATATTTTATAACTAACTAATTAATATTCTGCAACTTGTTTGTTTATCAAGTAATTGTTAAATATTTTTTCAAGAGTCATTAGTCAAGTGGTACGTGCAGCTGGGCATCTGTGATAATAAAGCAGCTCTGCTGGTTAGTAACTAATAAAAATCCTCATTACATTGTTCCAAGGATGAATTTATTTGGTAAATTTCCTCAGGGTCAATGTCCAATAAAAGATCAGTTGGATACTCTCATCAGACTCACGAGATTCGTGATGAATGTCCTCGGGGTTAATGGCGAGAAGAAAGTGATCCCTGGTGAGGCTGAGAATATCCTAGACAGATATCTGAATACTGAAATTAATCTCATTCCGACGTCCTGCAAGTTGACGACTAAATTGGGGTACAATGAGGCTAAACGGTATATGAAGAAGTTGAGTGAGAGTGTCAAGGAACAGGTGCCTCCATCGACTTTTGCTTCGACAGGGGTAAGAATCTCATCAACAAGAGGATTTTTATTACGTTACGTACGACAAAATTTTATGGAAATTTTTTTCTATAAAAATTTGTTGACATGATTTTTAAAATTTTTTTTTCTGCAATTTCATTATGGGGAACAAATAAAAAAATGAAAAAATATAGCAGAGAAAACTTGGAAAATTTTAATTTCCACAGAAAAATAAAAATCTATTGACTTTTTAAAATCAAATAAATATATCAAATGAATATGTAAATTCATAGATATTTAAATATTTATCCCATAAATATTTTAAATGTTGCGTAATCTCAAAAGTTGCAGAATTCTAATGAAATTTTAAGAGAAACTTTTTAGACAATTATTATTTCTGAATAAATTTTAACATGCGAATTTTTCTATTTAAAAACAGGATAACACCCAAGATGCTGTTGAGGGAAGAACAGACCAATCAGACGAGCAAGCACTCTCGGCATCTGCCGAAACCGTCGAGAAGTTTTGCGCTGCTTTCCAAGATATCGATAAATGGACGAAAGTTCCAGAAGAGTCGACAGAAAATCCCACGAAGTTGATGGATAATTACATAGACAGCATTCACAATAATTTCTCAACATTGAATGAGGTATACATCATGCCTATTACCGAGTATAATTTATCCCCACGTTGATTATTCATTAGCCTGTATAAATAATTAATTTTGTTTTTCAGGCTCTCCAAAACAAAAATGGAATTCTAGCCGCAGTTATTCCCACAGGACTAGACGTGGGAACGTATCCCTTGGACCAAATTATTCAAGATACAGTGATTGGCCTGGAAGAGCTACAGAAAGTCACTGATAGGAATGATAATTAAATCTAGCTCTCATTATTTTCTTCTTTCCTAATTTTTAGGTGAAATAAACTTTCCGAATCTTCAATATCTCCTGATCAAACGATACGATTTCAAAAAATTTAATTCCATTTTGAACATTAAAAAAATATCTTGAAAATGAGATCAAATTTTTTGAAATTCACTCTGCCAATCTCGAGATATTGAAGACCTTGTAGCTGCTCTCTACTTCTCAGAAATTAGATCTCGTACTGATTTTGTATTCTTTTTATACTTAAAATACTGTAAGGATAATGGTCTCTGAATAAAACATGAGTTCAATGTATTTTCAAGATGATTATTGGCAAAACCCCAGTGAAAAATACATTATATTGAATTAAAATGCCTTATGACCTAGGACGCTCCTTCTTCTCCTTGTACAGCGCGAGTAGTGATACGTTGGCAACTTTGACCACCTTGAAACGCACACCGGGAATGTCACCAACGGCGTGACCTTTACGACCGAATCCAGCCACCAAGACCTCGTCATTCTCCTCGATGTTGTTCAGACAACCGTCACGAGGTACGAACGCAGTGATTTTCTTGCCATTCTTGATCAGCTGTACCCTTACGCACTTACGAATGGCAGAGTTGGGCTGTTTGGCTTCTACTCCACTGTGAAAAGACCATTGCATTCAGTAAAATAGTTTTTTGATTGGAGTTTCTTATCGAGACTTTGGGTTAAAAAAACGTATTGAAGTCTCACGCACGAAAAAAATTCAGAGGAGACCTTGACGAGTTCGATAAATAATTCTATTGGAATTTAAATATTCAATAGCATTCATTCATTATTTATTTGTTTAATTATTCATTTGTTATCCTATTATTTATTGATTTTTTTCTGGAATAGAAGTGAATGAAGAAGATAAAAATATAAACACATTTTTTGTCAGAAATTTCTCCAATTAATTAAAAAATTATCCGCTGGCGTTTTCCTCCAAAATCACTGGTTTCCAAGACTAATGGACAATTATTGAATAAAGATGAGTCATTTGAAAATAAATCTATGGAATGAATCGACTAAATTGAAAAAATTTAAAAAATGATGGAATGTTGAAATAAATTAATCACAAATGTTATAATACTCGGAATTTTGAGTATAATGTTGCTTATTATGTGAACTATAATGTTAAATGTTCATTAAGTTCAAATTATTCATTAAATTGTTGATGAAATGGGTTTTTTTGCTAGAAAATATCTGCAATCCAACAAAACTCAACGAATGTTCAATAGAAAATATTCTACACAAACAGTCAATAAAATTCGATTTTTCTATCCAATTATTCCCTGCAGACATTTTCCATAGAATTTCCTCAACTGAAATTTCCCAAGTTTTTTCTTTGATTGCCTTGATGAGAAAAAAACGTACAATGAAATAAAATTGAAAACCTTTAACCGAGAAAATTCCATAGAAAATATCTCAATAAAATAAGTTGTGCCGAAAAATCGAATGCTATTAACTTATTCTACAGAATATTTTATATTAAACTAATGTAAAGTTCGATTCATCCAAATCCAATAGAATTGTTTAGCAAATTCCCAGGTTTTCTATTTAATTTTTTGCGGGCTCAATTGGTGAATAAATGAAAAATGTGAAGGAAAATACTTACACTTTTTCCAAAACAATTCCCTTAGCGTGGGAAGCACCTCCGAAGGGATTGGCCTTCCAACGAGTTCCCAGATGGGCCTTTTTGTAGTCCTTGTCATTCCAGCGCTGATCGCGTCTGTGGTTGACGTGCTTTCTTGCAGTGCGAAGACCACGGGGCTTACCTGCAACCCAAAACCAATGATCAATGATCAAAATCAAAAGCCAAACTAACAAATTACCGACACGAATTGCCTAGACCAGAATGAACCGATGAAGAAGTTCGATAAGCACTTCAATTGGAAGTCATAAGAATTCTCTTGAAATGTTATTAAAATTTATTTATTTAAAAAAATCTAGTCTTCAAAATTCTTCGTGTCACAAACACGCGTGGAAAACGATCCTAACCACGTTTTCACGTTCTGCAACCTCAAAATATCCACAAATACCGAATTGTTTTAAATATCGATCACTTAAAAATCTCCACGAATACTAGTAATTCATTGTTTTTAGCTTTTTATAACCAATTTGCGGGGAATAATCCAAAAAATTGTTAATAATTGCACATGAATTCACATACCCATCTTGATCGCTGAGCAATACGACCGGAAAAGGTCTGTCCACCATCAGCCGGAAACGGAGACCGTCATCTACCGCATTCTCATTGTTCCCGGGAAAGTTTGAATTAAATGAAACGAAAAAAATTGTAGAAAAATGTAGAAAACTCTATTGAATTTCTGTTGATATTTGTATTAGTTTTTGATTGATTATATGAACGAATTCCGCAAGCCTTATTGTGTTTTTTTTTAATAGAAAATATTCAATGTTTTTTTATTTAGAAAAATGCTTCGAAAAATATATTAAAAAATATTTTTTTAATAGAAAAACTCTCTAGAATTTCATCTTTCTATGTAATTTTTTGTGAAATTTTCTATAGAAATTCCTCGACATGAATTTTCTAAATTGTACCACTCTGTTTTTCTTCTCTTTTGATGAAGAAAAAACAAACAAAAAAATTCAGAAAATTTGAGCCCAGGAATTTCCATCAAAAATATTGCAATAGAATAAGTTATAGAAACGTCCGATTCTATGGATTTCTTCTACGGGCTATTTTCCATTAAACATTTTAATTCAAAGAAACCTAACAGAAGTTCAATAGAAATTCAAGAGAATTTCCCAGCGAATTCGCAAGCTTTCTCAATGAAATTATTTCGCACGTCAGATCTATTTTCAATGAATGAAAGAATATTTTCTCAATGTTGTTTCATTTATTTTCTACTTGAGCAACACTTTTTTCATTTACAGAAGAAGCAGAGGAGGAATTAAAGTAGAAAAAATAAAACTTTGATTTATAAAAATGCAACTTTTCGAGTTACTAGATGAAAAAAAGAAGTTTCTTCAACAAATTCATCAAATGATACAATCTCTCCAGTTAGATAAGTTATTCCCACATTTTTGTGAATAAAAACACAATAGTAGTCAAGGGGGCACGCAGTTTAATTGTCTTACAGTACTTGATGATCGTCTAAGAAATACTCCTATAGCAAAAATACTATGTGTTACTTACATAAATATATAACTTACTAAAATTCTTTTGGAGATTAATGTTGCCTAGTGTAACATAGGTTTCTTGTTCCTCTCCTCTATATAATTTTTCACGCATGAAAAAATTTAATAGAAATTTTTCAATTGAAATTTCATTCGCTCTTCTGAAATTAATTATTTTCTTTTCCAAATATTTTTAATAAATATTGAATGGAAAAAAAATGATTTTCTTTTTTTCATAAATCTTATTCCACTGTTTTATTCATCTATTTTATGCATTTTATTTTACTCCATCATTTTATTCCATCAGTCCCCAAGTTTTTTCATTTCATTAGTATTTTTTTCTCTTCTGATGAAAATCATGTGGAAAAACCCTTGGAATTTTTTCATTTTAATTCTACTGATCTTTTTTGCTTTAGTTGAGAAATTTCGCAGCTTTTCCAGGTGTCTCTATTTCATAGATTTTTCTTTATTTGTATTATTTTTATTTTCTTATGATTTTTATCATTTTTATTGATTTTTCTACGCAACTCATTGGCCTGAAATTTTTCCATTAATTTCATTACAGTCTAGCATTTTATTCCATCAATTCCCAAGTTTTTTCATCATTATTTCCTGTCTCATGATAAAAATCACGTAAAAAAACAATCTCAACGAAATAAGTTGTCTGGAAAAATCAAAACCTATTAATTTTTTCTATAAAAGATCTATTCTAAATTTCTACAAAAAAAAACACGAAAAAAAACGGAATTTTTTTGTAAAATCGTCGAAAAACAAATAAACTGTCCAGTAAAAATCCGATAAAATCAATGAATTGCCTAATGAATGGGCTGATTTATCTATTAAATTTTTTCATCCATGTAAATTCCAGACAGACGTGAGTACCGCTTATCCCCTCATATTACTCTACAAATACTGCTCGAGAAAGTACACTAAAAGACACATTCACCTCTAATGCTTCCTTCCCCCATTCAAGTATCTTTATTAAAGATGTTTCTGCAAGGAAATACATACACGCGTTCTTCATCTTTCGAACAATACGATGGTGATAATTTTTATTTCATAGTTATTAACATTTGTTCGATGTTCTCGTTTCGGTTTTTCAATCTCCTTTATTGCGAGTCAGGGACATCTTCACATCTCACCTCGTTATTCGAAATTTCAATATTGTAGTATACTATCAAAAGCTCTGGTTTAATCGACTCAATTGTCATGGTACAGATTTATCATCATTTCTGGTTCTGATGGAATTTATTGAGATTCTCTTTACACGTGTGAAAAAAAATTCTTAGAAAAATCTAGTTTTCTCGAAGAAATTCTATTAAATTCTATTGGAGTTCTATTACAATTCTACTGAGAGATTCTATTTTTCTCTACCCCAACTCTATTAAAAATTAGTATTATTATTACTATTATTATTAATATTTAATATTATTTAATAATTATTAAATTATCAAATTATTTTAATAATAAGTAATATTATTAACATTATTATTCTATTTAACGTTTTTCAATGGATTTTTAAATAGATTCCAGTAGCGAAGCGGTAAAACGGTTCAAGTGAATTTTGACTATTGGCCAGTTTTCAATGAATAACTCGGAATCTAGGGGTGATAGCCAAATTTTCATCATAATCTTTTTTATAGAGCGAATTAATGGCTACAAAAAAGGTCATTACGAAAATTTCGCAATCCTTCTTAGATTTGGAGATATTCCTCAAAAACTGAGTCGGGGTATAAATTGAAGTGTTTTAGTTCCCCCCTACTGATTTGTTTATGGAAAAATGTCTATATCGGGATTTTTTCTACTGAAATTCTTGAGCATGGTTTTGTAAAATTTTCCTTGATTTTATTATGAGAAATGAATAAAAAATTTAACGAAAAAATTGGAAAATTTACGTTCAAGAATTTCTATAGAAAAAAATCTATTGATTATTAAGGTAAGCTTACCCAATGTTGAAAAACGAATAAAATTTTTTAATAAAATTCTAATAAAACTTCAAAAAAATTCTTATAGAGTTCCAACAGAAATTTAATAGAATTTCCTAGAGAAAACTCTGTTTTTGTCTGTTAATTTTTTTCATGCGTGTGGTTTTAGGATAGAAAGCGATGGAAATGAAAGGAAGTTCCATTTTCAGTGAAGATTGATTCTGCATTGAAAAATCAGCGCGAAAAATCTGAGAAGAAATCATGAAAATTTTATCGAAAAATTCAGAAGTCATTCCCTGAATTATTAAAACCCATAAAAACGTGACTAAAAACCTTTCACCTCCAGATATATTCGTAATATTCAACAATATCACCACAATGATGAATGTTGCTCCACATTCATTCCATTAAAAAACCCAAGAATGTAATTTTTCGAAAACAAATTTTATTTCAGGGATTCTTCCACTCGAATATCCTCAAGACGAAAACAATGATAAAATAGTCGACGAAGACTCCAATATTACAATGTACCATTTCGGGCGAATGAAAATAATAAAGAAACAAAACGTACGAAAAAATTTAATATAAAAACCTAGTAAATTCCCTAGTCAATTCCATTAAATTTTCATTGAAATCTATAGAATTATCTATATAGAATTCGATGTTTCCACACAACTTATTCTATAGTAATATTTTCTCCAGAATTTCCTCAACTCAATTTTCCCAATTTTTCTTGTTTGATTTTCTTCTTGAAAATAAAAGAAAAATAGAGTGAAAAAAACTTGGAAAATTTGACTGCATCAAATTCTAGCGAAAATATCTCAATAGACTGAGTTTTACAGAAAAATCGAATTCCATTGACTGTTTCCACAGAAAAACTAATAGAAATTTCAATAGAAATCCAGTAGAATTGTCTAGCGAATCCCTAGTTTTTTCTATAAATTTTTTTCATGCGTGAATCAATGATCCCATGATTGAAGTTACTCTCCAATACCCAACACAGCCGAATGAGCCGAAATAATGTGACAGAAGTGCCGTATACTATCTCTACCCCAAACGTTAAATCTCTCCCGTACTTTAGTTGTGCATCTCCCTTGTATTACTGTGCATATCCTACAATATATGATATTTCGAAGATATTGCATATTTTTGTTGACTAAAAAAATATATATGTATACATATTTACTATATTTCATATTGCAAAATATTTTGCGATCATGTCATTATGCGCATATTCATAGTAGCTATAACAATGCAGAGTATTTTCATCCCCTCTACCCTTTATTTTTTTTAATCGTAAAAATCTCAAACCCTCGGGTGTGCGAAGCCCAAATGAATCAAAAACTTGGCATCAGGTGGTTGATTTACAGCTGTTCAACAGCACGTGGATGAGTTCATTCAATATTTTATTTCATAAGTTTATCGAAGTATTATTTGGTCTTTCTTTTATTGCTCTGCACGCCCACCTGCGGAAAATTCTGTGGAGATTTTATGGAGAATTCAGACATTTCCTACAAAAATTTTGTCAATAGGAGAGTTTATTAAATTTTAAATTTTCTACGAAAATTTATGAAAAGAAATAATTCGGTTTTTGGTATAAGAGTTGTAGAAAGGATTTTTTGCAGTAGAGTATTTCATGAAAATTCTATTGCTGCATTAAAAATTATTATATTTTTTTTTCAAAAAAAATCCGTAATTTCCCTATTCACCCCAGCGAAAATAATTATGGAGAAATATTGCCTTAATATTTTATAATGATTGATTGAAAATCAGACGTTTTCGAGACCTATTATTTCGGTCATGACGTCACAAAGTGGCATAAGTAGTGCTGGGCATCAGCGATTTCAAAGCGTTTGATATCTTCAACTTTCGACAATCAATTATTTTTGTCAAAATATTAGTTTTTGTAATAATATTCATTTTTTGACTTGAAATTCAAACAGGATTTTCTCGTATGAAAATTCCCATAGGAAATTCCCCTCACAGTTAGATCCGTAGAAAAACCAATTTCCTATTAAAAAAAAAAAGTTCTATGAAAAATTCTGTACGAAACTTTTTAATACGAAATTTCGGCTCTGAATAAAGAAAAATTGAAAATAAAAATTGCAGCGCTTTTCTGATAAAAAATTCTATTTTCATTTTTAAAAAGTTATATGAAGAATAATAGGAGACTCTATGAAAATTCTAAAAAATCCTGGAACTTCATCTTTAAAAATTACAATTTTTCACGCAAAAATTCACTAAAAACTCTTGGTAAAAATTCATTTATGGAAATTTTGATCCTACAAATCGTCCCATAAGAAATACTATTATTACAGCCCTACAGGGGACTATTTTATAAAAATCTTGATCGTAGACAAGAAAAATGTGTTTAATTTTTCTTATAAATTTGTTCTCCATAGGGAATTCCACTCCCTACAGCCCTGTAGGCATTCGCCTGCGAAATGCACGAATTCTCATCACTAAAATTCCACAGAAATTCTTCATACGTGAACACAATTCTCATCTTCAAAATCACAATTTATAAACCTGTATTCCACGCTCGTGAGGCGAATCAAATCCATCCCTCGAGTACTCAAAAATTCGTACAATTGAATCCATAATATGAAATGTCCTACAACACCCACTGCAGAGGGTTAATTGATGCATAAAACCAAAGGAAAACATAATCTCCGAAACGTCCGTGTAAAGTTGTATTGTCAATCCATGGCACTGACGTTAACTCACACCGTGAATACTTCCTCGATACCCACAAAACAAATAAATCAACTAATTATATCCTGTACATGAATTAGAGATTACAGTTAAGAGCCATTAATCCATGGTCTTGATGAATTCAATAGCAGAGCAGAATTGTGTCCACCAGTATTGCTCCTCACCCTCGAGACGATTTCCGTAAAAACTGTCGACGTATTGTACTGTTGACAGCAATGACGGTGGATTTGCCTAGAATGAAAACAAAATGAACGAAACAATTCCTTTTCTTATTAAATTATCTCCCATCATGTTGCATCATATTTTTTTATAATGCATTTAAAAATAATTTAACAAAATTATTTAATTTAATAATTAAATAATTATTTAATTTACAATAATTTCTTTAATAATGATTGGTTTATTTTGTAATGTAGAACAAAATAAATAAAACTATTCCTTTTTCTTATTAAATAGACAATATTTTATAGAAAACATCAACAGAATTAGAGGCGTTCCTTTCTCTACAACTTATTCTATTGAGATATTTTCGATAGAATTTTACTGACTCAAATTATCTAATTTTTTTTCATTCTATTTTTCTTTTCTCTACATCAAGAAAATCAAACAAAAAACTTAGATATCTGAATAAAATGAGTTGTGTAGAAAAATCGAATTTTATCAACTTTTTCTACAGAATATTTTCCATTCAACATTTCAATAGAAATCCAATAGAATTGTCTAGATGTTTTCGTAAAAATTCCCCAATTCAGCGTTAAATTTTTTAAATAAAGAAGAATATTGTTATTCGTCATTGCAAATTTTTCAGTCTAAATGACTTCAGTCTCGCTATTTACCCCCAAATGCCATCAATTCGTACGCGACAAAAAAAAATTCCTCCAGCCCAAACCCCCACCGAAATTACCTTAATGATGACATAAACCAGAACAGGAATGAGATCATCAGCAGCGGGGATGCCCCTCTCGGAGGCCATAGAAAGTAGATTCATGATAGTGGTGGCACACCTGAAGACACACTGAAGCTTATCCCTGGGTGTTTTATAAGCCGATATGACAGCCAGCTCAGCCTGTGCCCAGGGCCAAGGGCACTCATAATGATAGACCTTAGGGATCCTCAGATCCTTATGATTGGGTGTGACCACCTTCGACAGTTTCTTAATATGATCCTGAAACAGCTGATCCCTGTAGACATCCCCATCTCCATTCGGATAAAGTGCATTGTGATAAACCCTCGCCATGAGAGTCCTCTCGACAACGACCTTGGCCATCTCCAGCTGTACCTCACTGGCCGCCTGCCAAATAGAATCCCCCTCCATCTCCGAATTGATCTTCCCCAGAAAATGATCGACAAGATCCTGCTTCTCATCAGCAACCTTGAGCTTCTGAAATTCATCGCAGAACCTGAGCACCTGAGGCTCTCGTTTCTCCAGGAAAACCCTGACACAAACAGCAACAAGATGACTGTTAACAGCATCTCTGTCGCACTTGACCCTCTCCCCAAGCCTCTCCAGATGTGCCAGAGTGGACAGCAGTCCCTGCTTGCACCTGATCAAATATGCAATGTAAGGAGACCTTTTCTGATAGTCCTCCTTCAGCGAATTAAACAGCTTCCTGCAGCCCTCGTCATTGAACAGCCTGACACACCTCAGAGTCTCGTGCAAATGGGCGATCAGTGCCCTGTCCTGAAGATTGATAGCCTCAGCCAACTGCAGCTGCAGAAAAGCCACAAGTTCGTTCTCCTTCTGCACCCAGGGACTCCTCTCAGAAGACACACTCCAGGGTATGTGCTGCAGGTCAGCTGTGCTCAGAACCATCCTCAGCTTGCGTTTGGCATCGGCAAAAGCGAACGACAACTCCACATTATTAACGTCAATCAAGAGCCTCTCGTCCTCCGCCTCCTTCGTCCTCGATTGGCTGCTCTCCACAGAGGCTGTATCACTAGTGGCACTCGGTTTCCTCCTGTATTTGGCGAGAATATCCTCGGTGCTGTCCCCATTGGCATTATTCGTGGCTGATGTGTCCTCAGACATGATCCTCCTGAGCCTGTGCCTGCCCACCTCCCCATCAGTCTCGTCGTAGCACCGAGCCAGTTCGTCTCCCCTGGGTGACTTTCCCCTTCTGCTCCTCAACGACATCTTGAATTTGCTGAAGAACCCTCGCTTGTTCTTCTGGTCGTCATCCAGCAGCTCCTTGTCCCCCCTGGCAGCAGTCATATCGAAGCTTATGCTCTTTGGAATGGCCCCTGTCGATATACTGGGCTTGGCCCCACTGGCCCCATCGGGAGTGCCCTCAGGGGCCAGAGCAACTCTAGGCACCAGTATCTCCGGAGTTGACGTTGCATTCTTGGATTTATCTGAACTCGATGCCGAGCCTGAGCTGCTGGAGGCGAGACTCGCTGTGCTCAGCCTGACAACTGGATCAGGCTCATCGTGCTTGGCATCGCCATTCAGAACCAGAGGCTTACCACTGCCCTGGGACTCATTTCCCTTGCAGCTCCCGTCGATGTGGAGCTTCTCGATGAGTCCAACGAGCCCATCGTCATTCACAGACTTCCCATACTCGAGATTGCTGATGTTGTTGGCGTTGTTGTCGACGTACTCCATGGTGCTGCGACGATAATCAGACCTTGTGCCCCCACGACCAGTGACATTCCCCTGGACAGGAGCTGCCCTGCCAATGGGGTCCTCTCGAATGGGTCTAAACAGGGGCCCAGCTCCATCGACCTGGAAGCCACTGGGCTCTGGGTGCTCCTCGCCACCCTCGGGCTCACCTCGACTCTCCACCTCCACCTCGGACCTAGCAGTGTCATCAGAACGTGCCACACTGGCTGTGTCATCAGTGTCAACTTCAGTTAGACGTTCAGAGTCACTGGCTAAAACGTCTGTGCTCCAGGCCTCAGAAGCTGTTTCACTGACGTCAAGCAGGCCTGGGGGCACTGGCAGCACCTGTGGCACCTCGACAGCTGGCGGTGGAGGAAAGGGAAACCTCTCCTGCTGCTCCACCGTCTCGGAGTCCGAAGCCAAAACATCAGTCGACCAAGTGTCTGACACCAGGGAAATAGTCTCATCCCCTTCGATCAATTTTTTAATCTCAAATTTACAGAACTTGTCGTCTATTTCTGAACGCGACTGCTTGGTGGAGATCGTCGGCGGTGGAAGGTCCAGGGGCCTAGCCTCGCCCTCGGTTATCTGTGAGGATGGGGTGTCCCTTCCTGAGATGTTGGGGGTCCCCCTCCCTGAGACATTGGCTGACACCATGTCAGAGAGATTGTCGTTCTGATCCTCTGTCTCCAGCTCCAGGGAGGACGCCACCGAGTGGTTGGAGGCTGCCTCCGAGACCGCCTCCAGATTATCAGAGGTATTTCCAATCGACCCCTCGAAGAGGACTTCATCGTGTGACAAAGAAAATCTAGTTCTCTTCTCCTGGGTTTCGTTCCTCTCCGAGGTACTGCTCTCTCGTCTCTCGTTTCCATTTCGTAAATTGGAATTCAGTCGGGCTGACTCTGACGCCAGGTTGTTCTGGATCCCCATGCAGAGGATCTTCTGCTCGCTCAGCAAGCCCACGGACTCCCCAACGACTGGGCCAAAGGGGATCACCAAAACGTCCTGGGATTTGTCAGGAAAGTCGTCCTCTGGGCCTGAGGCCCCATTGGTCTCCTCAGCGCCATCTGGAGCCCCTGAGGAAGACGCCGAGGATATCCTACCTCCCCGACCCCTCGACACCTTCCCCAGGAGGCCCCCTCGCTTGCTGGGTGTCTCCGGGGAGACATTCACCGTTTTATTGATGGAGACGCCCCCCAGGGGCAGGTGCCCCATCATCTCCTCGAGCTCCTTTCCCCCAGTCACCTCCTCCTTCCCCCCAGACTCCTCTGTCCTCGTATTAACAATCTGCAGGAATTGAATCAGAGAGTTCAATTCACCCTCCGTGAAGAGGGCAGCCGACCTCGTCAACCCCTGGAGCTTTGTATTATCGATGATGGTGGGCTCCTCGTGGAGATCGTCACTGGTCCCCTCGAGCATCGAATCAATGATCGACGATATTGAATCCTTCTCGAATTTCCTGTACAGATCCATGACTTTGGTGTCGATGGTCTGATACTTCATGAGCGACAGCATCTGGAGGATCTGCCCCACCTGCATCAGGTTGAACCTCGCGACGTAGCTGATGGGGGTGTCGGTGATCCCGTAGGGCTCAGGGTTGACAATGGCTGGGCACACGAAGTACGTGAAGACGAGGTCTGTGCACATGGCGTGGACCTCCTTCTGGTCGACATTTCCACTTTTTGTGAGCAGCCCAGCCATCTGTCGAACCAGCCAGCAGACGCTGGTGGGGAAGCAGTGCATGTTCTCGCGAATGCTGACGATGAACCTCGAGGTGATTCTCACGAGAGAGTTGACTGTCCAGAGGCGATAGCGTTGGAGGCGTGATTGGTACTCAGGTGTTCCCTCTTTGCCGAATCTCTTCATTCTCTCGACTGGTGGGAACCTTATGGGCGCCTTGTCGGGGTCAATGTCCAGGAACATCTCGTCCTCCATGAGGAGCTGGGTTATGGGGGCGTGCAGGGCTGCTGTGAGGAAGAGTTTGGCTGAGAAGAGGCTCTCGTGGAATACTGAGTAGAATCTTGAGAATGCACAGGTGCCGTGTCGAAGGAGTCGTCTGGGGTTGTCTGAGGGGACTATCTGGAGGAGCATCAGGTGTCTCAGGAGCTTCAGGACGAAGAGCTTGTCCTCGGGGAGGAGGCAGCTGCCGTAGAGGCCTGCTGAGAGCGTCTGGATGATGCTCTGCATGCCCTCCGGCATCAGCTTGTCACCCTCCACCAGGCATGAGGCCAGGAGCTTTGGGGATTTTCTCAGGGTGCAGAGGAACTCACCGTAGGTCAGGCAGGACTGGTAGCGCAGGTGCTTGAAGGCCTCCACGAAGTGCGAGCTCTCGAGGGTGTTTGAACGCTGGCAACAGATCGCTGGACTGCAGTCGGGGCGAGCCACTATCAGGCGGTTCAGGTTCACTCGTTGCTGATCGGTTATCCAGGCCTGCTTCGCCAGGTCGGAGGAGAGCGAGAGCACCTTCTCGTTCAGCAGCTGGAGCGTCTGCTGCTCCGAGTGCACGAACAGCCGCTCCTGGCGGAGGTGACCTGCCAGCTCTAGCATGTCCCAGTGGAAGGTGCCTAGGGAGTCTACACTGTTCACGGACGACATTTCTCGGGGTTCGTCAGGCTGCGGCGGCGGGCATTCACTGGGCGGAACTCGGCGGGCTCACATTGGGGAACTGCTGGAGGAACCAACAGGGTTAGTTCGGAGCGCGAGGGGAAATTGAGGAGAAACACGGACGGAATTCGATTGGAAAGTCTTGATTTCTAGGGATTTCAGTGGTTTCATTGGGTTTTTTGGGAGATTTTGTTGAAGAGGTTTTGTGGAGATTATAGAAAGTAGAAAATTTTTTGTATGAATAATTAGGAGTCTTTTTGTACTTTTTCTAGGGAGGCATTTTGTGTAGAAATTCTTCAATATGGATTTTCCGAGTTTTCAAGTTTCTTTTTTCCTTCGCTTGTCATTTTCAAAATTAAACAAAAAAAAATAGAAAATTTGAGGCCAGGATAGAAAATTCCAGAACTTATATTGAAAATTTCATTAGTTGTTGATTATAATTTAATATTTTGGGATGGACAAGGTGAAATTAGACAACTGAGGCCTCATATTCAAGGTATTTTCAATATCTTTAAGAGATCAGATTCACTGATATCGTATCATTGAGCCAGGAGATATTCAAAGATATTTTTTCAACAGTTTTCTGAAAAAATTTCAAAACCCAAAAAATTTGAATTTGATTAGAAGTTGATATCTCAGGATTGGCTAAGTAAAATTTGGCGACTAAGCCCTCATTTTGAAGATATTTTCTTCATCTTTAAAATAAGACTAGACTCATCCAAATCGCATCATTCCGTCAGGAGATATTGGAAATTTAAGAAAGTGCTTTTTATCTCACTCTCTCCTAAGTCAATTCCCCTCTACAACAGACAAGTTTTTGCAAAATACTTTAAACTCCAAGTGAAAATTCCAAATTTCACGACCCAATGAAGTTCTAAAAAAAAAGAATTTCTCCCAAAAATTTTGATATCCCCCTAAAATTCCAATAAAGTCCCCAAAAAACTCACGACGAAATCACTTCTAATGACCTCCTTCCACCACTTCCCCACTGAATTAATCACCGAAATAATGAAAACAATATGATAATTATTACAACATACCACAGAACTGTAATCTCCTCAGCCCAACCAATCAGATTCTGTTCTGTTCTGTAAAAAGAAAACGAGGAGAAAGTTGAATTTCTGGAATGCAATGAGTCAATAAAAATCGTTTCATCATCAAATCCGCGTAAAATTGCGACAGAAAAAACTGCAAATGCCGACAATCTCTCTCACGACAAAGGAAATAACGGACGATGGTTCCATGAATTCTCGACAGCCTTCAATTTCCGCCAGATGAGATTTAGCGCAAAATGCGAAAGAGAAAAAGAGTCTCAAAAATTCCATAATTTTCCTTTTTCAATCTTCCACACGTGCCCTTCTGATTCCCCTATCGACGGAATACGAGTGATAATGGCATTGAGACGATAAAGAACACGGGCGGAACGTCACCTGAGTAAAGTTTGATTACAACGATCTGCTGGGAGTCACAAATGAACTCATGATCATCCAAAACATATTGACACGTAACACATTGTACTACATACCAGGATAAATCGTGTCGGTACCCCTTGGTACTGGAGTCGAGGTGGTTATTGTTGACGATTACACTGTACTCCTCTTATTTTTTATACTGAGAACACTCACAGTTACACCCCCAACAGATAGACAACCATTTTCTATTTTAGGTTAGGTGATAATTTTATTTTTCACAATGCAACTAATGGCCGTAGGTGTGTTGTGTACGCTTTAAATCGAGGCTTCGACTCATCGAATCGAATGTTGTGAAGGTCAAAAACTGCCGCTGAAACAATAACATGACCTGGGAAAGTTTTTTTGAACAATGAAAATTGGGCTCCCGTGGGATTTCGAGGGCTTTCTTCGGTGGATTGAGGCTGAGCAGGTGAGGGTTTCATGGGATTATGCTGAGACGAGATTCAAAATTTCATAGAAATCTGGAAATTCCATTGAATTTCTGTTGAAGTTTACGTTAGCGTTTGGCTGATGCTATTGAAAAATTCTGTAGTTTACTTATATAAATTTATTTTTTAATAGGGAGGTAATATTAAAGGAATTATTAAGAATAAAATAGTTCAATGGGAATTACATGGATTATTCTACTGAGATATTGTCTATAGGAATATCTTGCCTCAAATTTTCCAAGTTTTTTGTTTGATTTTGTCAATGAGAAATAAGTAAAATTTTAGTGAAAAAAAATTTCTTTAAACTTCAAAAATTAATGTCGAGGATTTCTGTAGAGAATTCCTCATGATAAAAAATTCTATAGAAATATGAAACCCCATTGATTTTTCCTAGAAAATAGTTCCTAAACACTAATGCAATCTCCAACAGAAATTGAATTCTTCAATAGAATTGTTGAAATACCAAACGTGTGGAAAATTCACTAGAAAAATCCAGCGCGTTCTCTGACGAATTCCATTGGATCCCTGTAGAAACTATAGCTATACAATTTTTTTTTAAATTTATTTTATCGATGACATTGCCCCAATAGAATTCAATTTTTCTATATAACTTATTCTATTGAGATATTTTCTATAGAATTTCCTCGGCTCAAATTTTCTAAGTTTTTTCGTTTGATTTTCTTGATGAGAAGAAAAGAAAAATAGAATGAAAAAAAATTTGAGTCGAGCAAATTCTGTAGAAAATATATGAAAAGAATAAGTTAGATAGAAAAATCGAATTCTGTTGACTTTTTCTATTGAATGTTTTCTATTGAACATGTCAATAGAATCAGCCAAAAACTAATAGAAACTTTAATAGAAATTCAGTAGAATTTTCTAACGAATTCGATAGGTTTTTCTATTAAATTTTTTCGTGCGTTTAATAAAATCTAGTGCAGTGTTGAGAGACTATGGTGAAAAGAAATTTTAAGAGCCTAGAAATTGATCAATCGCTCAAATTGTGATACTGTGACATTATCATCAGTTGTTATGCATTATCGATATAAAAACAATTTATTGGAGTGTTATCAATTAGATATTTTTGTTTGGCTTGTGTAGATGTAGAACTGCAACAGTAACATCAAGGAAATAAAGTATTCTCTTCTATCCTATTCCCTCACATTACAGATCCCCAAGAAAATGGAGACCCAAACGACAGCAGAATCAGGTTTTGGTTTCCTGGTACGACTGGCATCGAGACCCAGATTCCTGAACATAGAAACCAAGCTCTTTCCCAATGGTCTCCTCGCTAAGCAGACTGTCGAAATATGCGGCGACACATCGACTGGAAAAACTCTGCTCTTGTCCCAACTCATGACGAAGTGCCTCCTTCCCCCTGTAGTCGAGGGCCTAGGAATCAGGATCCTACTGCTCAACACAGACCATCACTTCCTCGTCTCCAAGCTCTTCAAGTTGATGTCAAGCATCTTGAAGAATAACTGGGGAAAATCCGACGCCGAAGCCGAGAAGATCATCCGTGAATCCCTCTCTAATCTGACTATCATCAACTGCTACGATTACTCTCAATTAATGGTATCCCTGCACTCGTTGGATCTGATGCTCTTGAAGGAGGAGGCCGTCAGTCTCATGATGATCGATAGCATCTCATCGTTCTACTGGGTGCACAGAGAGCGAAATGGTCTTTGCACGTTGGATCATTACGTGAAGAATCTCCTCAGAATAATCCAGAAGCACACATTCCAGGCGAACGTCCCTCTGATCTACACAAAATCCTGTGAAACTGGCTGGAATGTTCGGGAGAGGATTAATTGTACTACCGAACCCACTCCTGAGAGCATCAATCACAGGATAACATTAGAGAGTAATGACAGGGGATTCAATTGCAGAGTCGAGACTTCGAGTGAACAAGAAAATTTTCATTACAGAATTACTGATGATGGAGTTCATTGGCTTTGAATAAAACTTGAAAATTAAAAAATTTCTATTAAAATTGAATGGAAGAAGCTACACTGAGAGAAAAACGACAAAGTTCTCAAACAAGTCTTACCTGTGCCAAGAAAATAGTTTTTTGAAAATTATCAAAAAAGGATTTTTTGTGCCAAACATGCACAGAGTGCGCCGGAGTGAAAAATTTTTGTCGCAAAAATAGATTTGGTAGTTAAAAAAAAATTGCATTCTCTGTGCATGTAAGAAATGTCATTTTTAGCACTACTCCTTCGTTATTCGATACTCCCACACGTATTTTGCTCTCGAAAAATCTTTGTTTTGTGCGAAACAAGAGATAGCAGTTTTTCGTTTCGGCTGTCTAGTAATCACAGACAAGAAATGAACCCTTAAATGAAACAATAATAATGATGTGATAGCAATCTTGTAACTTGGGGATAAAATATTTGTTGATAAATTTTCCTCTATGAGATATTTTCATCCTGAAAAGGCACCTTCTGGTGTGAATCATCCGCCTCTTGAGCCAAATATTTTGTAGCTATCGAAAGCAGAACACTTATTCATGTTTGAGACTTTCCAATTCGAACCAAACAAATTCTTTTTTGGCAATTTTCAACTAGCGATTTTGTGGGCCCAAACAAGACTTGTTTGACAACGTTTTTTTTTCTCTCAGTGTAGTGCCTTTTTTCTCAATTGTTTTTGTAAAAAATATTGGAAGGAAAATTTGAATTCGTGGGAAATGAAATGGCTTTATTCAAATATTAAAATTTGATAACAGTATTCTGTCAGCAGTATCCATTGGTGTCAACAATCTGCAACCAGCGAGAGTTATTCGAGGAATGTTTGCATTTTGTGATGATAATTCTTCGACTATTCTCGCCTCTTCGGCCGTCACGCCCCCTAATACGTAAATGATTATCCAGGGATTGTCTGTCGGGTGATGTTGCACTCGTCCTTTCGTCAATAAACTAAAAAAAGAATTTTTAACTGATTGAATTTCAATTTTAAAATACGTATGGAAAGACTCCATCAAAAATCCTCAATTTCCAAAGTTTTTTTAAATACTGGATTTAATGATTCATATGAATTCATCTTTTATTCATATCAATTGAATAAAATTATTATTGAACATATAATAATTGAAAGAATGCGATTTAAATGAAAAAAGTTGAGATTATGAGAGTTATTACTTGAATCCAGCAGAAATAAACGACGAAGTTTTCATCTTCAAATCTGCAATCACTGGTTTCGACGGGTGAATGAGGTCTCTCAAAATTCTCTCCACAACCCCCACACACTGTGCCATCTCCTGTGGGCTCGGTTTCATAATGATGGACCCATACTCCTGCAACTCTCGTCGCTGAGAGGCTATCAGATGCAGCATATCCACGATCTGCTCGGTTATCTTCCTCGCAAATTCCCTGGCTGTGCCTTCATCAGTCGCCCCCAACAGGAGCAACGTCTGCTGATAAACCGAAACTTCGTGAGTGATTACAGCATCATTACACCTCTGTATATCTTCGAAAATAGCTTCTGTCAAGGCTGCCCTGAGCTGATCCTCTTGCTGAGGAGGAAAGTGAATTTCAGTACCAGCCATTGCGTAGATGTGGATCAGGAGGACCAGGAGATTCTCCATGTCCAGTCCTCTGGAGGTTCGATTTTTTATTATATTGCTTATCTGTGAAATTAGAAGGTTAATATCAATATTCTCAGGAAAACATTCATAAGATAATCAAATTAACAGATAAAAATTGCAGAAATTGCGAGAATTCCAAAATAAAAATCATGATTAGGGGAAAGGATGAGGTACAACTTACACTCGTGTATGTGTAAATTTTTTTTTATAGAAAACTCATTTTTAGATAGGAATTTTATTTGAATTTTTTTGATTTTTAAGAAAACATCTGTTTTATTTTATTTTTATTTTGTATTCTATTCTTTTGAAAAATTATGCAACTGCCAGATTTTTTTTCTCAATAGATATTTTTTCATAGATGGAGGTAAATAGTTCAATAGTGCTTCAAAAAAATTTATCAAATAATGACAAAGGAAAGTTACCATTCATGACTTCGAAATATTCAAAGAAAAAAAATTGTCCACTCCAATCGACAATTCCCTATTCTGAGACTGATAATAATAAAAATAAGAAGCACTCGTGATTCTAACAATTTCGATAAAAATATGAGGTAATTGTAAATAATAAAAAATATGAATCGATCGCACCTGTGACAAAACACTTGTAGATTCCCGACTAACAGCCAAATTCTGCAGAATTAATTTTTCTAAACTAATGAGAAGATCCAACTGCGCAGTTTTTTCAGACTTCAGGGACTGTATGACAGCCAGAATAATTTGAAGTTTCTTGCTGTACTGAGCTAGAAGTTTTGGGCTCTCGGTGGCCCGAATTTTATGGATTAGTTTTTCCAGACTATGAGCACTGACTCGAGTCGACAATTTGGCCTTGGGGCTCTGCAGTTCCTTCGAGAGCATCTCGATCAGCCATTTGTTGAGTGTTAACAGCACGTCCTTTTGTTTCTTGGCGATGAGAAGGTTGAAATTATGGTTTTCTGAGGTGGCTAGACAGCCTGACACTGTCATCGATCGAGGGCTCTCCTGGAAATCGCGAGTGAGACTCTTTCAGTGATTTTTGAATGGCAAAATTTTTTTATTTTGTCTTTTAACGAAAAAAAATTTACATTTTCTTCTAAAATGGTTTTTTCATCATGACATAAATGTGAAAATTGAGGATTCGTGGGAGAATACATATCGACGAAATATGAAAAATTTTAAACTCAATTTGTCAAAACTAATTCTAACAATTTAGGAAATTCGGTTGGAAAAAAATTGAAATTTCATAGACAGTCCGACTAGTAATTTTCAGAAGAATTCCATTGAATACAATTTAAGAGAGGAATTGAACTGAAATTTACAGTTCTCACTGATTTTTCCCTGGAATTCTGAATTTTCACTGACGAAATTCCTTGAAATTTTAGTGAAACTAAAATGTCATAAAAATTTCCAAGTACTGAGAGTGTCATCCAAAAATTTTTATCACTGCACACGTTTTCTCTGAATTAATTAAGTCATTACCTCTGAACCTGGGCATAATGGAGCCATGTTCACAGCCACATCATTGTTGTGATAGGTAAGACGTGGAAGTGTGCATAATATTCTCGACAGAACGCATTCCGTATTATTTTTAGTTGCTGTACATAAATCCAGTGTTCTGTCAATGAGAATTAGACTCACACCAGACTGTCCAATCAGCATCTGCAGAAAAAAAAACAATTTCGTGAACATTTCAACGGTATAATCACGTGGAATTTGATTTCAGTAGAAATTCAATCACTTTTCTCCTGGCAACTGCTGCAGGCAGATCCAACAACCTTCCAGCAACATATTCACTGAATTCCCCTAAAGTATAAATGTCCTCTTTGATGTCAAAGTGTGTGAAGATACTGTGGAGTGAGCTCACAAAGTAATTGACACTTGACTCGTGTTCGTCTGTTATTTTTCCATCGATTGAAGGCATCAGCCTCTCCATGGGTGGAGTGACGAAGACGTTTTTAGTTATTGGAGCGGTGACGATGGGTCTGAATAAAATCTCCACCGATATTCCCTGGGAAATATTGCGAATGAACATTGTGAATAAACAATTGTAAGGATATTATCCCCAGAATTTAATGGCAAAGTATAGGAGATACATTAATCCAATTGAGAGTTGAGCTTTTTCTACAAATATTTAGGGAAAACAAAGGGAAATTTTAGTGCAGATATTTAACATTATTATTCGACATTATTACAGTTATTAAAAATTGTCAGTGAACAGTGTGAACAAACAATTCTAAGAATTTTATCAGAACAGAAAATGTTCTTTTTGTAATAGAAAATGTCGAATCTGGGCGTGATTTTTTCAAGTTTCTTTCACTCTATTCTTCTTTCCTTTCCATAAAAAATGTCAAACAAAAAATTTGGAAAATTTCAGGGGAGGAATTTCCATAAAAAATATCCCAACAGGTTAAGTTGTGTAAAAAAATCTAATTATATTGATTTTTTCCACAGAATATTTTTCATTGAACATTCCGAGTGAAAATAACGTGCAAAAGTCTGCGGATTTGTTCAATAGAATCAACCAAAAACTAGTAGAAAATTCGATAGAAATAAAATAGAAGTTTCCAGCGAATTCACTAGGTTTCTGTGAATTTTTTCGTACATTTCGTTAATTTAAGTATGAAAATTTCAACGTACAGCAAGTGGAGCGCTCTCCTTCATCCAACCCGAGACTTGTTCTCTCAATTTCTCGTAATGTTCCTCTCCATCGCAATTGAAAACTGTGCTATGAACTGCACACACTATTACGCAGTTTTCGAATGTATTTTTTTCTATGATTGTGTGCAGAGTTCGTTCGTAGAATGCTGGGTCCGATGATGTGATGATAATCACCGCCTTTTTCGTGTTCTGAACTTTGACGTACTGTAAAGGAAAAAAATTTCTCAATTTCAAGAATTAAATTCCCTTCGACTTTCTAATTGCTAAAGTTTAAATATGGTCACTTTTGATTTTTTTTCAATGTTCATGACGTCTTTAATTGGTGAACAAATGGAGTAATTTAATTTTTCAGTTGAAAGAACAATTCTTCCCCTTTATGATGAACCTAGACTGAGCTCAATGCATAAATCTGTTTCTGAGTTATGGATAGGGGAGGGTGGGGTAAAACGGACACTTTCGACTTTTTAAAAATTATTCATAACTCAGAAACAAATTGATCGATTGAGCTCAGTTTAGGCTTGTCACAAAGGGAAAGAATTGTTCTTCGTCTTGAAAAAAAAAATTATCAAATTTTATCAATATTTCACCCCCTCATTAACATTAAAAAAAAGGCAAAAGTGTTCGTTTTACCCCACCTGCCCCTATGACTTCTTTCAAGAAATTGGCAAAAAAAACTGTCATAAAATTTCAATGAAATTCTCCGGGGAATACGTGATGCGATTGAAACCCTGAAAAAAATGAATGAAAAATAATTTTTTTTTTCATTTTGAATTTTTCTTTCAGGCTTTAATGAGGCCTGATTCATAAAAATCGTATCATTTCATCAGTATAAATACAGATCATTTAAGAAAACCCATTCTCCTTCACTCTTCCTTAATAAAATAGAGGAAAAAAAAAGAAAGACAATTGAGTTTGTTTTAATTCGAATACTTGATACCTGAAAAGTAAAAATTGCGATTTCATGAACCGAATGTGCCCCAGCTTCGATCAACCCCAAGTAAGCTCTGTCTCCTTTGAACCAATGTAAACACTCGGCAGCAGCGTGATCGATATACACAGCAGCTCCCGGAATTTTCTCAAAAACATCCTCCCAACAGGCGTGAGAAAATTCGAAGATGTCATAAGCGTTCTCCATTCCTTTGCCGTATGCGTCCATCAATTAGGAGCCAAACTGCACTTGCCCGATCTGTCCATGTGTCAAACAGCTGATGTCCGTCATCGACAATTCATTTACCGGAGATCGATAAAACAGGTTCGCCCAACCTCAAGAGCTGCTCGAAAATATCTAGATAGATAACCACTGCATCTCTCACTCGTGTTTTTTCGTGAGTAACAAAAAAATCTTATTATTCATTTTTAAATTGCAGTGATCGATCTTCCAATTTAGCAATTGCTCCGGACAATTCCAGAAAATCATTTTTTTTTCAATTTCCAACGCTTTTCTGGTTGAGACCAACCAATCACAGCCCTCCGCCAATCATGGGGAGCGATTTTACTCGTTTTATGTCGACAAAATCGTAAATTTCAACCAATCGCAGTCCTGGGGAGCAATTTTCCTCGTTTTATGTCGACATCAGGACTGTCATTGGTTGAAATTTACGATTTTATGTCGACATAAAACGAGGAAAATCGCTCCCCAGTTCAGTATCCGTAGAACATAGAGGAGGGTGGGGTAAAATGGACACTAGACTTTTTTTTTATTATTTATAACTCAGAAACAAATTGATCAATTGAGCTCAGTTCAGGCTCGGCACGAAGGGAAAGAATTGTTCTTTGTATTGAGAAAAAGGATATTGAATTTTATCAACATTTCAACCCCTCATTAGCATATTAGAAAAAGTCAAGTGTCCGTTTTACCCCAACCTCCCCTACTTTAGTACAAGATACTAGGCTTGAATCCGTAAAGTGGGGGATACGTAATTCTCGGAATTTTATTCCCCTACAGTCCCTGTGGTATTTTGTACGAAGATTGGACTGTACCCTCTTTGTGTTCACTAGTTAGTACGAATGAAATCAAAGTCTACGGGTCTTGTTGCTCAAAAATCCGAATTTTTACAAGAAACAAGTGTTTACGGCGCGTAATTGGGGCTGTTCATTGTTCCTGGAATCGCCTCGCGAGTGTCTCGACGTCCGAGGCGCCGGAGTCGTCGTTGTTATTGTCTGGGGAGGTGAAGGCCCCGAGTGTTTGTAAATACCCGGTCGACACTGTGCGGCATTCGTAACGCGTGAAAACCCTGATCTGACTCCAATTTTTATTTCTTTATTCGCACACCAAACATACCACAGCTTTACTCCATCTCGAACATTTCTTTTTGTGAAATTGTTGGACAATTTTTTTTGTTAGATTCATATCAATAGACTTATTCGAACCCTCAGAACAGTTAAATCATGAAAAAAATGGAGGAATTAATGTGTTCTTTGCTTCTCAATCATTTTTTGCGTGTGAATAGACACTGCCTCATTTTTTTTCGGGAAATTGTTGGAGAATTTTTTCTGTCAGATTTATTCGAATCAAAATTCGCGATTAGGGGAAGGTGGGGTAGAACGGACACTTGACTTTTTTAGAAATGTTAATGAGGGATTGAAATGTTGATGAAATTTAATCATTTTTTTTTCAGTGCAAAGAGCAAGTCTTTCCCTTTGTGACGAGCCTAAACTGAGCTCAATTGATCAATTTGTTTCTCAGCTATGAATAATTTAAAAAAAGTCTAAAGAGTCCGTTTTACCCCACCCGCCCCTACATATTTTTTCCTTTGTTCACAATTTTTAACGTTCGTCTGCGCGACAAGTCAGCGCAGTAGCCCCCCTCCCCCCGGCCCGCCGGTCAACGCCTGCCCAACGTCTTGGACCTTCATCTGTTCACTTCACAGTCATTCGCCGGGCGCTTCGGTCAGTGTCACCTCAACTCACGAACGATATTTGTTTCATTCGTCGTTCCTAGCGATGAATAAGGATTGAGTGCTTCGTTAAAGTGTACTCTGCATGAAATGTGAAGTTCAGTATGGAATCTCAACAGCAGGAAGTGATCAAGTATGTGTTGAACAATTTTTTTGCCGATTCAATTTTTTCCAAGTTTTTTTTTCTTTCATTTTACAAGATATTTTATTTTTATAATTGATTGTGATATCGAGGATTAGCACGGCAGTCACCATTGGATCGTTAGTTATTCAGTTTTTTCCCATTATTTGAAACGATCAGTGGAATTTTCTAGTCGCCACATGCGCGAGAGTATGCGCAGTACACGCCCTCCTTTCCCGCGTATTTTCCCTTTCTCAGTCGACGTGCGGCGGCCATCGTAGATTGTCGTGTCCTCCGGCGAGAATCGTTGACATCGGCCGTGAAACCCGTGAATAATCATTTTTTCTCGTTAATCAAAGTGTCAGTTCTTAACATTAGTGAAGATTAATATTTTTGAAGTGAAGAAATGGTGCAATGTCCGGAATTATCGACGAAATTAGGCGATTAGAGGCTGTCAATCTCTATTCATAACCTTGCTGACTCTTTTACTTATTGAATAATTAATTTCAACACTGAATTTTGACATTTCGTTAATATTTCAATAATTTCGAAAATTATTATCGACGTTCGGGAGAAAAAAAAATATTAATAATATTTTATTGGAGTGCACCAATAGTGAAATATTAGGGATTGAAAAATCAATAATTGTGTTCAAAATCGAGAATTTTATTATCATACACGAGAGAATTATCACAGCAGTGAGTGTGCATTCGTTCGTCAGTTGTTTAGATTTTTTTTTCATTGTTTGAAGCATCAGTGGAATTTTCTAGTCGCCACATGCGCGAGAGTATGCGCAGTACATGCCCTCCTTTCCCGCGTATTTTCCCTTTCTCAGTCGACGTGCGGCGGCCATCGTAGATTGTCGTGTCCTCCGGTGAAAATCGTTGACATCGCCCGTGAAACCCGTGAATAATCATTTTTTCTCGTTAATCAAAGTGTCAGTTCTTAACATTAGTGAAGATTAATATTTTTGAAGTGAAGAAATGGTGAAATGTCCGAAATTATCGACGAAATTAGGCGATTAGAGGCTGTCAATCTCTATTCATAACCTTGCTGACTATTTTACTTATTGAATAATTAATTTCAACACTGAATTTTGACATTTCGTTAATATTTAAATAATTCCGAAAATTATTGTCGACGTTTGAGAGAAAAAAGTGCACCAATAGTTAAATATTAGGGATTAAAAAATCAATAATTGTGTTCAAAATCGAGAATTTTATTATCATACACGAGAGAATTATCACGGCAGTGAGTGTGCATTCGTTCGTCAGTTGTTTAGATTTTTTTTCATTGTTTGAAGCATCAGTGGAATTTTCTAGTCGCCACATGCGCGAGAGTATGCGCAGTACACGCCCTCCTTTCCCGCGTATTTTCCCTTTCTCAGTCGACGTGCGGCGGCCATCGTAGATTGTCGTGTCCTCCGGTGAAAATCGTTGACATCGCCCGTGAAACCCGTGAATAATCATTTTTTCTCGTTAATCAAAGTGTCAGTTCTTAACATTAGTGAAGATTAATATTTTTGAAGTGAAGAAATGGTGAAATGTCCGAAATTATCGACGAAATTAGGCGATTAGAGGCTGTCAATCTCTATTCATAACCTTGCTGACTATTTTACTTATTGAATAATTAATTTCAACACTGAATTTTGACATTTCGTTAATATTTAAATAATTCCGAAAATTATTGTCGACGTTTGAGAGAAAAAAGTGCACCAATAGTTAAATATTAGGGATTGAAAAATCAATAATTGTGTTCAAAATCGAGAATTTTATTATCATACACGAGAGAATTATCACGGCAGTGAGTGTGCATTCGTTCGTCAGTTGTTTAGATTTTTTTTCATTGTTTGAAGCATCAGTGGAATTTTCTAGTCGCCACATGCGCGAGAGTATGCGCAGTACACGCCCTCCTTTCCCGCGTATTTTCCCTTTCTCCGTTGATGTGCGGCGGCCATTGTAGAGTGTTGTGTTCTCCGGCCGGAATCGTTGACATCGTCTGTGAAACCCGTGAATAATCATTTTTTCTCGTTAAGTAAAGTGTCAGTTCTTAACATTAGTGAAGATTATTATGTTTGAACTGGAGAAGTGACGACACGTTCGGAATTATCGACAAACTCAGGTGATTAGAGGCTGTCAATCTTTATTCATAACCTCCCTGTCTTTTTCACTTGTTGAATAATTAATTTCAACAATAAATTTTGACATTTTGGTACTATTTAAATAATTTCGAAAATTACTGTCGACGTTTGAGAGGAAAAATAGTGAAATATTGGAGATTGAAAAATCAACCAGTCGTTGAGAATGAATTAATATAAAACATTACGTATCTTTAACAATTGAATTTTTTCCTATGGAATTTTTTATTTTTTCCAAATGATTATAGTAGAGAAATTTGAAGAAATATTTTAATGAGATATCAGGATAGAATAATCTATTTTGTTTAACAGGAAAAAAAAATTTTCAAGTGCTCATTCAGGTCCTTCCTTTATCAACTTATTTACTTGTCTTTCGATAGTAAGAAAAAATTGCTTAAAAATATGAAAACATTTTCTTATTTTTAATTTTCACACACTTTATCCTTGGTTTTGCAGATGTTCGAAGAAATCCCATGGACTGAAGGAAGTGAAAAATCAACTATACAAGATCGAGTGAGAAATTTCTTCCAAGTATTCTTCAGGTACTATTCCACTTGCTTTTCACAATTTTTTCAATCATTTTTGTCAGTCATTAATTTAATTTTTTTTCTCTCTTTCTGTTTTACAGATGAAGGTAAGGTTTACGGTTTTTATAATTCATGAATGACAAAACCCGATGGAGTTACCTGTTTATAAGACGTCCTATGTAAGTGAACATTATTTTTAATGCATGGAATGCCAAGGACTGATGTTCCTTGAATATACGTTTTCTGTGTGATATGAGCAAGGGGAGTCACTGATGTTTCTCTCATTAGGCTCGTAGGCTCTCATTAGGCTTTTAATACGATCAGGTTTACTGTTTGGGAATTTCTCATGATCATATTGTGGAGGCTGTAGCTCACTTCTTCCCAAGTTTCGAGTAAGGGAGGATGTTTGACATTTGCGAGTTCTTCATGGTCGAGAGTCACATCTAATCTACACCATAGGACTTCTCATTGGTGTTATTGAATGTTAAAATCTATTAGAACTCTCTTATTTTGTGGGTCAAAGGAATTGTTGATGTTGTCAGTGCTCCATAATCTAGAGCGGCCCTAAATGCACACTACACGAATTTCCCTCGGTGATGTAGTATTTAGAAATGTACAATATCTTCTGCACTTTAGAGTGAGGATTAGTATGTACTCTTGATTTTTGCGAATGCTGTATGGAAACACCTTCTCGGTGTGTCTGAAGAGTATTTTCATTTAATGTCAGCAGACATCACCCTAATACTGGAAATGAGAAGGAAATAACGAAATTTATAACAGATTATTTTCACTTCATTTATTTACTTCAACTAATATTGAGCTTCTCCTAAAAAAATCCCATTAACTTTCAACATTTAACAACTGTTAGCACCCGAAACAATTTCGATGATGCGGCATGTTCTACATAATTTTATTTTATAATGTAAAAAATTGATTAGCGTACGGAAGACCGAGGCTTCAAGCAACAATTTCAGCGATTGTATGATCTGAAGATAGTTTCAATAATCTATTCCTTATTTATCACGAAAAATGACTAATTCATACTTGATTGCAATTGCTAGTTGATTGGTTTCAGCGAATTTTTTCGACGCCTTGTATAACAAATTTAATAGAAAAAACCTAGAGCGTTCTCGAAATTCTCTAGAAAATATCTCAGTGGAAGAAGGGGCATGGAAAGGATCAAATTCTATTGATTTTTTTTTTCATAAAATAATTTCTAATGAATATTTTCTTTTTAAAAAACCACAGAAAAGCGGAATTTTCCAATAAAACCGGTGGGAATTATTTTCGCGCTTAATAACTAGAATTTTTAGAAGAATTCTAACGGAACGCTCATAGAATTCTTATTGCATATGAATCCAATACGCGTTTCTCTATTGAATTGTTTCATACATGGCGAATCGAAACTATATTTTTCATTACAACACGTGAAAGGTCATCGTCATTCCCACACGATGTGGTGAATCCACAATTAATTAATTATTAAATCCATTAAAATAATATTTAACAAATAATTAAAGCTCACCTAGATCTATCCATTGCAACATGTCAACAATATCTGATTAATAATAAATATCGTAAGGCTCTTGAGCTCCCCAAGTTCAACATATTTTCATTAGCTGTATAGGCTGCAATCAATAGGTATATATACTCTCATTGTTCATTAAAAAAATCAACATATAAAATATGATATCAAATTACGACCTAGCCTACAACCAAGAGACTAAATGCTCAAAATTTTTTTCAAAATATAGCTGTCGCACTCCCCGCAATGTTCGTTCAAGCGAATATTTAAAATTCAACAGTAAATATTTATCATGTATTTTTTGCTCACATACTCATAATCTTTCTTTCATTTTTATTAACTTTCATTTGATATTCTTACGTCACTTGGGGGGTTTACTACTTTTTTTTTAATGCATAGGCCACTTCGCACTTAATCGGTAATTTACGTCAATCATAATTAGTGAATCTATACCAGAGCTTTTATGAGCGGAAATGGAAGCTCTTCGTCGTTGCATGTTTTTCGCTTAATGTTCTAGTGGTATTCTAGGGAATAAACACTTACACTATGCTTAGCTGTTAGTTACACATTATTCTTAAAAAATAGAGGCACCGCTTTTTTCAACTTGAATTTGCTATGATTTAAAATTCTGCTGATATTGAGGATATCCAAGTGGGACGAGTTTGGCAATAGTATCGGTTCTCGAAAAATTATATTTCTGGTCCTAAAATCTAGTTGAGATATTTTACGGCCGTCAGTTTCCCAGTCAGTGCCACTATATGCTTCCCGTGTCTTTAATGAGAGTCGAATAATTATATATTTTTTTCATAGTTCATTAAATCAGTGTACCAAGTAGAGAGCTAATACTCTTCCTCAAATACAATACATTTCCTCAAATGAATGATTAAATAAATTAATGTTTGAAGCACCGAAAACCTCCGCCAGGTGTCAGTGTCAGATACAAGTGTTAAAGAAAATGTTAACATTAAAAGAATGGCCAAAGTACTGAGATATCCTCAGTCAAACGTTCACACGTTGATGTTTCATTAGCTCTTTGTCAGCTCAACGAATGATAATCAGTATTCCTGAAAACGATCAATTTCAGTTGCATTACATTCCATTGGGTTTCATGAATCTCATTACCTTCATTAGAAAACGAAAGGCCTATAACGTATTCGTGCCACTTGGATATCCGCAATACTTTGTCTTTCATATTTTTGGAATTATCCTGAGCTGAGCCGTTTTTTAAATCTATTCGCTAAATCGAGCTGAGCATGTACAGCGGCGCATGTGCCTGTCTGTTGAACTGATTGTAGTTTCGCCTACAGTTCGAGATATTTGTCAATGTCGTCGGATTTTTCACTATCCGAGAATTGAAAATCCAATTGAAAAACCCAGCCCATTTTTATTACTGAAAATCTATGAGAATTCCATGAAAAATTCGATTTGTTTTTCACGCTGATTGTTTTTGAAAATCATACAACTTGCCATTCGTATTTCACTGGATTTTTTTTAGAAAAAAAAATCAATACACGTACGTTGATTATTCATGAGGATAAATGATTTTTCTTCGATTTTGCAATGAAAAATGAGCAAATACAGCTGAAGAAACAGTAGGTATTTTTCAATAAAAAAATTTGTAGTAAAATCGCACAAAAAAAATACAAAATATGTAACAGAAAAACAAATGGAATTTTTATGTCAATTTTGAGTATAACTTCTATGAGAAATTCAACAGAATTTGTTGGAGAATTTGCTGGGTTTTTGTCTGAAATTTTTTTATGCGCGACATTATGTCGTAATACGGCACCCAGTTGACTCTGGAATGCGATGGTCTACCGAAAAATGGCTATAATTTTCGGACGACATTATGTTGAAGACAGCGACCGATTTAACACTGATTCCGCTTGAGTCAATGCTCACCGTCTTACGTATATTTTGGTCTTAAGGCATGCTTCAGGTCCTGGACCATTTTTAACATTCTAAGCATCTGCGAGACAAGCGAACAATGAGCAATAATTTTGTTGCCCTGTTTTTTGTTTTTATACATATATAATCGATCTTCAATAAACGAGAAATGTCACTCCAACAGCCCGCGATTTAAAACTCATAGCAGTCTCCCCTTAATTTCCCTCAAGTAAATCCACTCCATCAAATATTCTCACGTGGAGGATCTAATTCTTCAGCAGAGCCAATTTTTTCTCTCAGTGTAATGGAAATTGAGACAAAAAACTAACAGAATTCCAATATAATTCTAACAGAAGTCCAATTGAAAATTAATCAAATTCATTACTCAAAACGCTACGTTTTTCTGTAAATTTTTATCACTTGTGCTCAGACGACAAGAATTGTTCGCTGGGTTAGTTGACATAGGTATCAACTTCTCCCACCACCCCACGAAGTGCAAAAATTGACAAAGCAGTTGCCCCGCCTGTATTATTGGGTGCTGATTGAACTACTACTGCTGGTTGACGCATCCGACAAATTGGGCTCCTCGCACTCTCTGACACGCGGTGGCGGTGGCAAAGGCAGATTTCCGCAGTCCGGAAGTGGTGGTAAGACGTTCCTTTGGAATTGTCCAGATACATTGCCAATGGGCTGATAATTGGCAACGACGATTATCTTCCCACTCCTACTTCGTGCCTTGCCAACTCCAAACAGCTGGCTGCTGGCCCATATTACTTGCGTGAAGTGACCTGTGCAGACAAATTTCTCGAATTCTATAGAGGAACGAGACCAATGTCACTCGGACATGTATCAAGAGATTGAAAAGGAAAAGAGTCAGCGAATTCGTTGGGTAATTCTATTGGATTTTCAGTCGTTTTTGGCCAATTCTATTGAAAAATTCTGTAGCATCTGCGCATTTTTTTTTCAATAGAAATGTTTCATGGAGAACGTTCTATAGACGAAATGAATAAAATTCGATTTTGGATAGAAATTCCAGGGTTCAAAATTTTGCATTTTATTCGTTCGATTATTCTTTGAGGAAAAAAGAAGAAACAGGAATGGAAAAAAATAGAATATTCAGTTCGATGAATTCCTCTTGAAAATTTCTCAATTAAAAAATTTACATGAAAACATGAAATTCTACAGGTTTTTAAAAATATAATATCGTTGGAATGGAATCGATAACAACTTCATCGAATTTTCAATAGAAGTTCAATAGAAATCCAAGAAAATTGTCTATCGAATTCATTAGATTTTGTAATGAAATTTTTTCGTGCGCGTTTTCATTTTTTTATCTGAATTATTCCTTTGAAATTAGTCACGTAAACAATCTCGGCGATCAATGTATAATATTTTCCGTACTATTTTCTCAATTTTTAATATCAAAATCTCAATAGATCATGTTTTATACAAAAATCAAGATTTATTAATTTTTTCTTCATTGAAAGCCGCCCGGCGAAGATGTACAATTTCAAATATAAATCGACGCAAAATAAGAATAGCTTATTTCACAGAATTTCAATCGATTTCTAACAAAACTCCGATAGAATATTTTAGAGAAAGCGCTAGGTTTTTCCATTGATTTTTTTAAATCACACGTGGATATGCGAGAAAAAGAGAAAAAGCTCACCAGCATTGACGTTCGTGTGGAGTACATCCGGCTCTTTGAAGAAATCGTACTGTTTTACTGCTGAGTACCAGTAGGAAGCGACCTCCTGACCGTTCACTTCGCCTGGCACAGCACCCCCTGGGCGACAATAGAGATTCTGTCCAATTTCACGATCATTTCTGTAGTAGAATGTGTTCGTATGGGCTAGATGATTCGCCCACGTCTGAGCATATTCACACAACTGGAGGGAAAACATCAATTATTTGCAAAAATTAAAATTAAAGCTGATGGATCGTGTTTTGTATTTCATTTAAATTCTTTTTTATTTCATACAGACTCAAGCACACAAAATTACAGAATCAATTTTAATAAACATAGAGTTTAATAATGAAATTAATAAAATGATCAGTTCAAAATAATACTAATGATGGGAGGGATTTGAAAAGAGTCAATAAAGAAACCTGGAGGTCTCTTAAGAAACTCTTTCGGATTTTTATTTGAAATACATTGAAAATTCTAGTTGTTTTTAACGATTCTATTGAGAAATTTCATGTTTTTGGGATAGATTTTTTTACAAATCGAATACTAATGTTTTATGAAAAATATTCATAGAAAAATTGAATAGATTTTGATCTCTCTACATAACTGATTCTGTTGAAATTGTTTCTTATAAAAATTGTTGGAATTGAATTTTTCCTTTTTTTGGCTAGATGTTTCAATGAGAAAATAAAAATGTGTGGAAACGTCTATGTAATATGAATTTCTACATAGCAAAAGTAGTTTGATAGATCAAGTTGTATAGAAAAATTGACATTTGTAAATTTTTTTTCAATTCAATAGTTCTATTTTAAAAAACCAAGAGAATCTCCCGATGAATTCCGATAAAAATCCAATAGAAATTGCCAGTGAATTCACTAGGTTCTTCTATTGAGAAGTACTTGCACTAGTTTTTTTCATTGTGAAGTGGTCAAACGATATAAATCAATCATATCAGACTCCAGTATTTTCTGATGAATATCACAGAACTGAAAAAAAATTGCTTTCGCATTATTATGAATTTTTTTATACACTTCTCTCCATTGTGTCTGCCCTGCAAAAAATGTCCTCACAAAAGTTTTTTCATCCCCTTCAGATGTGGAAATGAAACGAAATCAATGAAAAATTCACCCTTAAATAGACTTATCTCGTTTTGCCACTGAATTAACATGAAAAGTTCGTGAAAATCACGATTTTTTTTTTCATCAGCCATCTGCACGTGAAATGTGACACGCAACTTTCATATCGTCGTAGAGCCAAAGGGGCGTAAGAGCTATGCTTATACACACCACTTACGCCCCTTTCGCTATATGACGACGATTTATCCAACCTAGATGTCGTAATAAACTAGGTCATGATTTTATCTCATCCCTTAGTTTACATTCATCCAACTTTGCAAACCGTAATATGGATATTGGTGCATTTTCAAGGTAATGCAACATGTTATCTGTTGATGTACCGCATTTACCTGGGGTGACATTGTTAGAGTCGGGGCATTGTGACGTTGTCGATATACGTTGTGCCAGCACAAGCATTCTGTGATGAATTCACTGTCCCTCCAATCGGTTTGCAAGTCGGTAATATCGTGGGATATGCTCATTGTCTTGTGGCTCAATATCTGAAAGGAAATTATTTCAACAGTTTTAATTTTGTTCAGGAGTTTAATTCATTTTTGTGAACAGAAGACATCGAGACGAATATTTTGAAAAAAAAATGAAATCGGTTGAGTAGTTTTTGAGATCTTTGCGAACAACGATTTACAAACAAATGGCGATTTTTCAAAAACGGCTGGATCGATTGGGATGAAATTTAGGAGAGAGTTAGGCCTCATTGATATATATAACCTGACAAATTTTCAGGTTTTTTGGAATTATTTTAGCCCTGTAATTCTTAAATTTTCTAAAAGTTGACCACCAGCTCGTCAAATTTCGTATTTTTACGTTTAAGATCATTCCGCATCATTTGCAAGAAAAATTAGAAAATCTAAAAATATAACGATTACAATGCTTCCATGATTTTTGAGAATTCTTCTAAAACTTCAACCGAATTTTTTCGAGAAATACTGGGTAGTCTTCATTTTTTTTGGATGTCTCTTTTATTTCGAGGCGAATAATTCTAAAGTTTCTTCAAGAATCGAATGGAATTGGTTTTAAGGCTCTATCTCTAATAGTTTCCGAGATAATCGCGAAAAACGAAATCAACTAAAGAAATTCATTTAATTTATCTTGTATAGGGCGTAGGAAGTGGAGAAACTTAATTCTGAGCCGTCGATCTGCCTATAGGAAACCCAAATGTCCTCAGGAATCGAATGGATTTGGTTTTAAGGCTCTATCTCTAATAGTTTCCGAGATAATCGCGAAAAACGAAATCAACTAAAGAAATTCATTTAATTTATCTTGTATAGGGCGTAGGAAGTGGAGAAACTTAATTCTGAGCCGTCGATCTGCCTATGGGAAACCCAAATTTCCCCAGGAATCGAATGGATTTGGTTTTAAGGCTCTATCTCTAGTAGTTTCCGAGATAATCGCGAAAAACGAAATCACCTAAAAAAATTCATTTAATTTATCTTGTATAGGGCGTAGGAAGTGGAGAAACTTAATTCTGAGCCGTCGATCTGCCTATGGGAAACCCAAATTTCCCCAGGAATCGAATGGATTTGGTTTTAAGGCTCTATCTCTAGTAGTTTCCGAGATAATCGCGAAAAACGAAATCACCTAAAAAAATTCATTTAATTTATCTTGTATAGGGCGTAGGAAGTGGAGAAACTTAATTCTGAGCCGTCGATCTGCCTATGGGAAACCCAAATTTCCCCAGGAATCGAATGGATTTGGTTTTAAGGCTCTATCTCTAGTAGTTTCCGAGATAATCGCGAAAAACGAAATCACCTAAAAAAATTCATTTAATTTATCTTGTATAGGGCGTAGGAAGTGGAGAAACTTAATTCTGAGCCGTCGATCTGCCTATGGGAAACCCAAATTTCCCCAGGAATCGAATGGATTTGGTTTTAAGGCTCTATCTCTAGTAGTTTCCGAGATAATCGCGAAAAACGAAATCACCTAAAAAAATTCATTTAATTTATCTTGTATAGGGCGTAGGAAGTGGAGAAACTTAATTCTGAGCCGTCGATCTGCCTATGGGAAACCCAAATTTCCCCAGGAATCGAATGGATTTGGTTTTAAGGCTCTATCTCTAGTAGTTTCCGAGATAATCGCGAAAAACGAAATCACCTAAAAAAATTCATTTAATTTATCTTGTATAGGGCGTAGGAAGTGGAGAAACTTAATTCTGAGCCGTCGATCTGCCTATGGGAAACCCAAATTTCCCCAGGAATCGAATGGATTTGGTTTTAAGGCTCTATCTCTAGTAGTTTCCGAGATAATCGCGAAAAACGAAATCACCTAAAAAAATTCATTTAATTTATCTTGTATAGGGCGTAGGAAGTGGAGAAACTTAATTCTGAGCCGTCGATCTGCCTATGGGAAACCCAAATTTCCCCAGGAATCGAATGGATTTGGTTTTAAGGCTCTATCTCTAGTAGTTTCCGAGATAATCGCGAAAAACGAAATCACCTAAAAAAATTCATTTAATTTATCTTGTATAGGGCGTAGGAAGTGGAGAAACTTAATTCTGAGCCGTCGATCTGCCTATGGGAAACCCAAATTTCCCCAGGAATCGAATGGATTTGGTTTTAAGGCTCTATCTCTAGTAGTTTCCGAGATAATCGCGAAAAACGAAATCACCTAAAAAAATTCATTTAATTTATCTTGTATAGGGCGTAGGAAGTGGAGAAACTTAATTCTGAGCCGTCGATCTGCCTATGGGAAACCCAAATTTCCCCAGGAATCGAATGGATTTGGTTTTAAGGCTCTATCTCTAGTAGTTTCCGAGATAATCGCGAAAAACGAAATCACCTAAAAAAATTCATTTAATTTATCTTGTATAGGGCGTAGGAAGTGGAGAAACTTAATTCTGAGCCGTCGATCTGCCTATGGGAAACCCAAATTTCCCCAGGAATCGAATGGATTTGGTTTTAAGGCTCTATCTCTAGTAGTTTCCGAGATAATCGCGAAAAACGAAATCACCTAAAAAAATTCATTTAATTTATCTTGTATAGGGCGTAGGAAGTGGAGAAACTTAATTCTGAGCCGTCGATCTGCCTATGGGAAACCCAAATTTCCCCAGGAATCGAATGGATTTGGTTTTAAGGCTCTATCTCTAGTAGTTTCCGAGATAATCGCGAAAAACGAAATCACCTAAAAAAATTCATTTAATTTATCTTGTATAGGGCGTAGGAAGTGGAGAAACTTAATTCTGAGCCGTCGATCTGCCTATGGGAAACCCAAATTTCCCCAGGAATCGAATGGATTTGGTTTTAAGGCTCTATCTCTAGTAGTTTCCGAGATAATCGCGAAAAACGAAATCACCTAAAAAAATTCATTTAATTTATCTTGTATAGGGCGTAGGAAGTGGAGAAACTTAATTCTGAGCCGTCGATCTGCCTATGGGAAACCCAAATTTCCCCAGGAATCGAATGGATTTGGTTTTAAGGCTCTATCTCTAGTAGTTTCCGAGATAATCGCGAAAAACGAAATCACCTAAAAAAATTCATTTAATTTATCTTGTATAGGGCGTAGGAAGTGGAGAAACTTAATTCTGAGCCGTCGATCTGCCTATGGGAAACCCAAATTTCCCCAGGAATCGAATGGATTTGGTTTTAAGGCTCTATCTCTAGTAGTTTCCGAGATAATCGCGAAAAACGAAATCACCTAAAAAAATTCATTTAATTTATCTTGTATAGGGCGTAGGAAGTGGAGAAACTTAATTCTGAGCCGTCGATCTGCCTATGGGAAACCCAAATTTCCCCAGGAATCGAATGGATTTGGTTTTAAGGCTCTATCTCTAGTAGTTTCCGAGATAATCGCGAAAAACGAAATCACCTAAAAAAATTCATTTAATTTATCTTGTATAGGGCGTAGGAAGTGGAGAAACTTAATTCTGAGCCGTCGATCTGCCTATGGGAAACCCAAATTTCCCCAGGAAACGAATGGATTTGGTTTTAAGGCTCTATCTCCAATAGTTTCCGAGATAATCGCGAAAAACGAAATCAGCTAAAAAAATTCATTTAATTTATCTTGTATAGGGCGTAGGAAGTGGAGAAACTTAATTCTGAGCCGTCGATCTGCCTATGGGAAACCCAAATTTCCCCAGGAATCGAATGGATTTGGTTTTAAGGCTCTATCTCTAGTAGTTTCCGAGATAATCGCGAAAAACGAAATCACCTAAAAAAATTCATTTAATTTATCTTGTATAGGGCGTAGGAAGTGGAGAAACTTAATTCTGAGCCGTCGATCTGCCTATGGGAAACCCAAATTTCCTCAGGAATCGAATGCAATGCTGAATCCTTGCTCATGAAATTTTTTTCCGTACCTTCTTTTCCGATTCTGCACGATTTTTCCCGCACCCCTTAAGTCTAGGGGTGCGGTGTACAAACGTAAATGAATGTGGTACATTCAGGTACTCACTGAGTACAATCGATACTATAAGAAAAAAAATCGATTTATCAAACTTCTCCTCCAAGTTCATACAGCTAGAGTTAGGCCTTATTAATTTCTATAATCTGACAAAATTTCGTTTTTTTTTAAATTATTTTACCCCTTTAATTCTTAAATTTTCTAAAAGTTGACCACCAGGTGGTCAATTTTCGTATTTTTACGTTTAAGATCATTCCGCATCATTTGCAAGAAAAATTAGAAAATCTAAAAATATAACGATTCCAATGCTTCCATTCGGAATCAACAGAGAAAATAGCATATTTCATAACGAGTGCAAAAAAGTGTTTTTTGGCGAGTGGGAGGTTTATATCACGAGCCGAGGCGGAGACTCGCCTTCGGCTCGTGATATAATCCCACGAGCTAAAAAACATTTTTTCACGAGTTACGAACAATATTTTTCATCACAATGTGGTGGAAATTGGACTTTTAGGCACGCGGAGCGTGCCGAAAAGTTCACTTTTCGTCACAGCGTGATGAAAATGATTTTTCAGAATTCTTCTAAAACTTCAACCGAATTTTTTCGAGAAATACTCGGTACTCTTCACTTTTTTTAGATGTCTCTTTTATTTCGGTGCGAATAATTCTAATTAAGGGCCATTGTCTAAGATTAGTTTGCCATTTGAGGGTAATTCATTGAAGAAACGCACGGGTGGCTCTGAAATTTGAGTTACATAGAACCGTAAATCTGGAGAGATAAGCTTTAGGGTAGCCAAGAAGGAACTGGGTCAAGTTCGCTTCAATCAAAAAACGGACAAGGGAGGAGGAAAAGGCATAATCTTGGCCCCAACTGCCCTATAACTTTCCGAACCGAGGCTTTATACAACTGACTATACGGCCTCAACGGCATCAATGTGAATGTGTACACATGGAATTGCGTGATTTATGGTTCGTCTTCCGCTGAAAGGACTACACGAGATATGTTACATTCCAACCAATGATATTCGAGCAATTTTTATACGAAAACATTTCATAGAAAGACCCAGAGAATTCGATAAAAAATTCTATTGATTTTCTTTTGAACTTCTGTTGGAAATTCTGTTAGTTTTTGATCGATTTCTATTAACAATTTTGGCAGCTTTCAAAAATCATTACAATTGAATTCTTCTGTACATCTTTTCCTATTGAGACATTCTCTATAGGAATTTTTTGACTTAAGTTTCTGGAATTATGTTTACTCTATTTTTTTCTTTCTTTTCATAAAAAAATACATAACACAAATTTGGAAAATGTGAACCCAGAAATTTCTGCAAAATCAAATTCTATTATTTTTTTCTGCAGAATATTTCTCATTGAATATTTTCGTTGAATAAAAACGTGCAGATGAGCTGCAGAATTCTTCAATTTTTTAGCGAAATCGCTAGTTTTTTCTGTGTCAATTGAATTGTGTGTGAAAAATTCACAATTTTGAGAAAATTTCCCAAAAAAAGAATCTTTCACATTCGAAATTCCAGTATTCATTTTTTCATTTTTTTAGACGAGAACAAACTCCTTATTTATGAACAAAAAAAAGTTCAACTGACAAGCTTCAGACCTTATCATTATGACCCTGAAAGGATAATTTGCCAAGTTTGAAGCGCATTTTCCGCATCTCAAACTTTCAAAAAGTTATAATCTCATTATCTCGTGGACGATAGCGTCCGCTGCAGACTACTTTAGAATGGACTGTTTCCACGTGTTTGAAAAAATTTCGCCGGATTACAGTTAATGATTCACCTACACATGAGCATTTTTGCTGTAGAATCACTCGCAAAATTTTTTTGTAGAAATACCTAGCGAATTCGACAAAAAAATCTATTGGATTTCTATTAAATTCCTATTGAAAATTCGATTAGTTTTCGCTCGATTCTGTTGAAGAATTCCGGCGGCTTAGGACCTCAATAGAAACTATTCTATTGAAAAAAAACCGTAGAATTTCTATACAACTTTTTCTATTGCCGCATTTTCTATAGAAATTTCTCGACATGAATTTTTCAAGTTCTTTCCATTCTGTTTTTTTTTCTCTTCATGCAAAAAATTGAATGATGAAAGAAAGAAAATTTGAGCCAAGGAGTTTCTATTGAAAACATCTGAATAGAATATTTTTTCTAAACAAATTCCGAAGAATTTCAGAATTTGTTTGGAAAAAAAAGCGCAGATAAGCTACAGAATTTTTCCATAAAATAGGCCAAGAATTAATAGAAAGTTCAGTAGAAATTTAATATATAAAATTGGCACTTATGACAATTTGGTCAACATTGTAATAATTTCTCCAACATCCCTTGAACTTCATTGAAAATTATTAATATCATTGAGATGAACAAGTTCATTAAATCCACTAGAATTTTCTAGCGCATGCACTAGAGTTTCTCCGTGAAATTGTTTATTGGTACATGATGACTGACCTTTTTTAATAAATTGGGCCGATTGTCGAGTTGCTGGAAGGATTCTCCATCGGTTTGAGCATTTGATGTTGTGGCATCGCCACTGGTTTCCGTTGTTTGATTGACCTTACATAGTTTAGATTGTTCAACGCGTTTACGTAAATTCTCAAGTGCACGCGCCTCTTCGCGCTTACGCGACGGCGGCCAATTAGGTCCTGAAGTGTGGATAAAACTAATTACCGGAAAATCCTGGATAAAAGTCCATTTGTAAATACATCATCATTAGAATAACCAGTTGTTAATGAACTTCAGTAACGAAGTGGTGAAACGAGACTAGTCAATTCAACGTTAGAACTATTGATTTTGTAATTAACATCTGCGGAATAATAATTGAGATATAAAAAATTTAATAAGGAAAATTTCTTATAAATTTTTCGATATTTTTCACTGATTTGGAGATTTTTACGAGACATTCTCAAAAAATTTCATAGACCAAACTAGCGCATTTGCTATAGCTAAAGCGAATTATTCAAGGCTATAGCGAATTTCTATAGAAATTTTATTAGCTTTTCGCCGATTCTGTTGAAAAAAGTTGGAGAAATTTTTAATACAAAATATTATACAGAAGAAATCAATAGATTTCGGTCTTTGAAGGTCTTTAAAAATATTTCAGTTTATTCTATTAAAATATTTTCTATAGAAATTTCTCCTAATGGATTTTTCAAGTTTTTATCACTGCAAAAAAAATAGAAAAGTCAAGTCGAAGAATTTCTATAGAAACCATCTCAACAGAATAAGTTGTTTAGAAAGATCAAATTCGATTGATTTTTTCTGCGAAATAGTTTCTATTGAATAGCAATTAATTTTCCATCACTTCAATAAAAATCTTTAATTAATACTATTCTATAGAAAAAACGGATGTATTTTGATTTTTCTACAACTTATTCTGGTGAGAACATTTCTATAAAAATTCCTGAATGAATTTCTTCAATTTTTTCAACTGTTTTTCCTTTTCCCTGAAAAAAATAGAAGCAAAAAAAATCTAAAATTTCAGCCGAGGAATTTCTGCAGAAAGCATCTCAACAGAATCAGTTTTATAGAAAAATAAAAATCCAGATATTTCTCTATATAAAACATTTCCATAATAAAATCAGCGAAGAACTGGCAGAATTTTCCATACTTTCAAGTTCCATATGAATTCAATAAAAAATTTGTTCGTGCGTCTCCCAAAATCTGGACCCCAAATGAAATTGATTCATCTCATTTCCCCCCTTCACCACCTCATCACTGAACAATGCTCAATCACAAATCTCAATAAGAAATATTGAAACACCTTATTGGACGCCTGCACATTACTGTTAGCCAAATTATTATCAGTGCAAGCGGCTTGACTCAACAATCTCCGACTCGTGGGTGTTCTATTACGATTGATAATCTCTTTTTGTATCGCGTAATCAACGAAATAACTCTCATCCTCGTCATCATGTCTCGGTAACAATTCAGTAGTCTCTTCAACCGTTACAATGCTCATTTCGCGATACTCCATCGCAGCGACTGAACGTACTGGGGGTGCAGAATTTAACCCCTCTGATAAGACCGCTCAATTCTACCCCTGTGTGCATGCATCCCCTCCACTCGGCTCATTTTCAGGGGCACCTCCGCATTCATCCCCGTCTGCCCTACTTCCACCCCCAATTTTAACACCTTCAGGTCGAAATGTTCGATATGACGTCGATTATTCCGCATATCGATATTTTCAGGTGCGATAATCGGTTTTTTATCGGTTTTCCGTGGCCCGATTTATCAGAGGATTCTAATTTCACCCCCCAAGTTCGATATGACGTCGATTATTCCACATATCGATATTTTCTGGTGCGATAATCGGTCTTTTATCGATTCTCCGTGGCTCGATTTATCGGAGGAATTCATATTTCACCCCCAATATCGATATTTCAATCAAATTTTGATTTTTAAGACGTCTTCGGAGTTTGAAAAAAAATACTGTAATACGGGGAAATTTTTGTGTCTAAATGAATGTATTCTCAGTCAAAAGCAGATGATAAAATCCGAAAAATGGCTTGAAACATTTGTTCATTTTCAAGAAAAATGAAACGCGTTGCATGAAACGAGTTCGAAGGTGATCTAAAAAGTATAAATAATATTAAGGCCCGGCCTGTACGATTTTTTTTCTATCTTCATCCCCAGATTTTATACATGGTTATCATTTGATTTTGCGGGAATACTAATTGTGGCCCAAATACTGGATAAAAAATTATGGTTGGAGGATCAAATGGAAAGTTATAACCGACGACATGTCGGTAATTAGGTCTCAGATATAATGCGCCTTGAAATCCACCAATTTTTCCACTTTTCGATATGTTACCGCATGCGAAGATTTTCACACTATTGCAGTCGACTTTTTTCGATTTCAATGAAAATTGAATATGATGTAGAAGTGTTCCAAACGTCCATTGAAATGTGATTAAAAAAAAAAAATTTTTTGTGAAAATTATGCGAAATGAAAATTTTTGGTTGGACCAGGTAGGTAATTTTTTAAAAAATTATAACTCTATAAATATCAATTTTTTCAAAAAAGTACAAAAAAACTTTTTTATTCAAAACATATGTAAGTTTCAGGGAAAAAATTCTAAACTCGAAAAAGTTGAATTTACAATGAATTATTCAATAAACAAATTAAAAAGTTAACAACAAATCATGAGGGAAATCATGAAGAATTCGATATATTGATAGTTTTACCATCGTACATTCCTCCGGTGATTTCTCCCAGAAATCTACCTTATCGATAAAAAATGGCGGCTCCCTTGACGATAACGTACGTTCCAAGGATTGAACCCTTCGCCATTTATCCATTTCCCAACTGAACAAAAACAATAATTTAATATAAATTTATTTACACATCTGCCTCGTTCTAGTGAGCACTCAGATGAAAGTCATTCCCATGAAAATTAATTTATGCAATGGTAATGACACTGTTACCGTGACTACGAAGTCACTGTGATCCCGTGGAGTTTGGGGATTCCCTCGTGCGACCAAAATTTGTGCAGTTCATCTCGGAGTAATTGAACTTGTGGTGATTATATTCCTTCGAGGAACAATTAAGTGTAAAACATTGCTACGGAAAATTAATCTTCAAGAATGAATCTCGCAGACGGTGCTAGTATGACTCGTGGGGAGATGCTCTCCTTGATCGTTCGGCTCTCCCTGGTAACAGCGGTTGGATTTGTCAGCATAAGGTGGATAATGACTCAGTTGGATCCCATGTCAAAGGCTAAGAAGAAAGCTAAGGAGAGGGTGAGTACATCGCTGCATGCTGTCTTCACGTATTTTTTGGGGTTCACTGGTGATGGGGTCCTAACCTCGAAGCGATGTTTGGAGGGACATGACATGTGGATGAAGCTGAAACTAGCGAAAGATTTGATTTTGAGGAATTTAGCGGTGTGGAAGTATTTTTAAGGGGAGACGACACTGAAATTTCGGAATCACTGGTGCCTTTAGCCATCGTGCTGAGGAGTTTCAATGTAAAAAATGAGGAAATATTAGGTTTTGATTTTTTTATGGATCAGAAAGAGGCTTTAGAGGAGTAAAATCTTCGAAAGTGCTCTCATGATGCAATTCTCAACCGATTGACGCAAATTGCAGTTCACACGTACGTGGTAGATGGATAACCATAACTAAATGAGCTTTTTTCTCAATTTTTATTTTTTTGAGGTTTTGGAATTTTTTATATCATAAATCGTTTGTTAGTCATCATAAAGTGTTGAAGTCGGTGTTTTTACTGATTTTTCCAGTCATTTATTCAGAATATAATGAGAAAAAATAAGGGGAAACAATCTGAAAAAATTCATATTTCAATAATTTATTATGCACTTCATTTTGAATGATTTTTCAGCTTTTTTACTTGTAGTAATTTTTCAGGAAAAAATTATCCGCTGTCTGTTCCCCCCATTTCAGTTTCATGACACGTAGAACAATTATTCAATGATTGTGAGGGTTTCGAGAATGTTTTTCAGGCGGAATCTCAATTGAGAAAATTGGGGAAAACGAACAGTGTAAGTCTGATTGTTGACACCAATCAGCTGACAGAGTACGAGATGATGATTGCAAGCCACTTGATTGATCCGCAAGACATTCCTGTATCTTGGGAGAATATTGCTGGGCTTGACTCGGTTATTCAAGAGCTCAAGGAGACTGTCATACTTCCGATAAGGCGGAAGGAGCTGTTCGAGGACTCCAAGTTGACGCAGGCACCCAAGGTTTGAACGTGTTAGAATATTTTTCATCAATTTCAAAGGTATTTTTTCAGCCTTTGCAATGAGATATGACTTATCCCAATCGCACCACTTGGTCAGGAGATATTGCTGACTTACAATTAAAAAAAAAATTATTTTATTTTATTTTATTTTTTTAAAAGATATTCAAAGGAGTTGTCTACAAAAAAAATTGATGGAAAAATCTAGTCCAGTGGTTAAAGAATTCCATTGGATTTCTATTGGAAATTCTACTAGTTGTGTGATTTTTTCAAATTTATAGATTCTGATAAAAAAACATCATTAGATTTCTGTTCTACACAAATGTTTTAAATTTTTTCCGCTGAATTTTTTTGTTTTCTCATTGAAAAAAATCAGACCCAAAAATTTTGAAAATTGAACCCGAGAAAATTAAGAAGTATCGATTTGACAATAAAAAAAAATTATGAAAAATGAAAAACTCATGATTTCTTCTATTGACCATTCAATTGAAAAAAAAACGCAGGGTTAGAATAACTATAAAAATTTCAAATAAAAGGCTTTATTTGATTGAAATCCGTCATTTTTCTGGATGTAACTCACAGAATCTTGAAATATTCTAGAATTTCTAATTCGTCTTTCAGGAGACTTGATTACATTAAAAATATAGGACTAAACTTAGTTATTCAATATAGGGAGTGCTTCTACACGGACCACCTGGCTGTGGAAAAACCATGATTGCAAAGGCCACTGCCAGGGAGAGTGGCACATGCTTTATAAATCTCGATGTCAGCATTTTGACTGACAAGTGGTACGGAGAGAGTCAAAAACTCACTGCTGCTGTATTTTCACTGGCTGCCAAAATACAACCCTGCATTATTTTTATTGATGAAATAGGTAAAACGTTCTCCTCATGGACATTTCGATTGCGTAAAAAACTGGTGAATTGAATTATGAACATGAAAAATAAGAATCGTCACTCATATTTTACTCTTTTTAGATTCATTTTTACGAGCGAGAACTTCTCAGGACCACGAAGCAACAGCTATGATGAAAGCGCAATTTATGTCGCTATGGGACGGTCTTATTACCGACCCATCGTGCACTGTTATTGTCATGGGTGCCACGAACAGACCACAAGATCTCGATCGAGCAATACTTCGACGAATGCCAGCTACGTTTCACATAGGTTTACCAGTTAGTGCTCATAATTTTTATCATTGGGGATAATTAATACCGTCAATTTCGATTAATTATAGTCAGCGATGAAGAAACATTTCGAGTAAAATGCCAACTATTCTAAGTAAAAAAATGAGAGGAAATTCCTTTCGTCATAAACTACAGTCAATATATTTTTGCTAATAAATTAGCAATTTACTTTCGAATGAAATTTATATGACGATGTATTTTAAATTTAATTCAATGATTCATTGACACTGCAATTGAATTCTATGACACAGTGACAACTCGAACTGTTTGATTTATTCGCTAAAGAATTTGAAAAATGCTATTGGCAATTTATTCTTCCAGAATGAACATCAACGCACGCAGGTACTCAAGGTAATCCTGGCTAAAGAGCCCACGGCTGAAGACGTGGACGCTGCGAAATTAGCAAAACTGGCAGAAGGATTTTCTGGGTCTGATCTGCACGAGCTGTGTCGAACTGCCTCGATGTACAGAGTGAGGGATTACTCACGAGAACATACAAAGTTAGTTGACTGAGTCAAGAAAATATTCAGTGGAGGAACCTGACCGATAGATCAAGGATTCCACGTTTCATTGACACTTGCATGGGGAATCAAAAGAAAACAGAAAAACATTGTTTATTCTGTATTGTAATGAGGACATTAATCTATGATCATTTAATCATTTTTTTATGATTTCAGAAGTTTATTATGGACAACTTTAATTCATGTACATGACCCATTCATTTTTCAGGTCATAAATATATCGAAAATTAATTGCATTTTTTTATGGTCGTCTGCCTATAGGTCAGGGTATCCCCTCAATAATAATTAATTCAAATATGGATGATTTAGAAAATTAATAGAAAAACCTGGCGTTTTCTCTAAGACATTCTATTCAAGGTTTATTAGAATTTTATTGAAGAGTTGTATTTGTTTTTGAGCCGATTTCAATTTGAAATTATGCCACTTTGTAAGTTTTTAAAGTTTTTCTGCTGTTTTCTTTATTTTTCACTACAAAATAAAAAAAAAATAATTTGGGAAATTGAGGCTCTAAAATTTTTGTGAAAAAAATCGGAACATAATAATTTATATGTAAAAATAAAAACATCTATTTACTTTCTTCAAAGATGACAAAGTTACATCATTTTCCATAGTCAAAAAACAATTATACTTTTCGTTAAAAAGGAGTGAATTTCAAAAAAATTCTAGTAGAAAAAATTCCAATAGAATAACTTATATAAAAAAATCAACATCTATTGAATTTTTTTTTTATTAAAAAAATTTCTATTGACAAAGTTGTGTATTTTGTTGTTATTTTCAATGAAAAAACAAATGGAATTTCAACAGAATTCTAACAGAAATCCCCCAGAATTTGCGAGAGAAACAGCAAGTTTTTTCTAATCCATTTTTCCCCATGCATTTCCCAATTAATTAATCTTATTATAAATTTCAGTGCATCAAACCAAAGTATCCCCGAGGAAGATGAATACCATGACGCTATACGTCCAATAACCCAAGACGACCTGATAACAGCATTCAAACGTATGAGAATGTCAAAAGTTCAAACCAGTGGATTGACAAAAATTGATTTAGACTAAGAAAATTAAGGCACTGTCACCCACATTTCTGTTACTTTTAAAAATAACGAAATCACTAAGTTAATTTTTTATTTGGTCATCGATTATTCATATGCATCAACCAACGTAGCTACACGAATGAAAAAAATTCCAGAAAAACCTATCTAGAAAATTCTATTGCATTTCTATTAGTCTTTGGCCGATTCTTTTCAAAAGTTCAATAGAAAACATTCAACAGAAAAAGTCAATAGAATTTCCTCGACTCGAATTTTCTAAATTTTTTCCATTCTATTTTTCTAGTCTTCTCATTAAGAAAATAAAAAAGAAACTTGGAAAATATGAGCCGAGGAAATTCTATAGAAAATATCTCGATAGAATAAGTTATATAGAAAAATTGAATTCTATTGACGTTTTCTATTCCAAAAACTAATAGACAGTTCAATAGAAATCGAATAGAATTTTCTAACGAATTCGCTAGGTTCTTCTATTAAATATTTTCATGCGTGTAATGAAAAAAAAAGCAAAATAGAGTGAAAAAATTTGGAAAATCGTTTTTATTGGAAAGTTTAAATTGCAGAAATCGGACTAAAGCTGTAGAATTTCTCATTAGAATCGACCAATATTTTCCCTAGAAATAAAATAGAATTCACGAGATTTTACTATGAAATTTTTTCGTGCGTGTCCCACCCAGGAGTTCGAGGCAAAAAAATCTTAATTAAATTTCCAATAGCGAGATGTAAATAACGAGATGGAGAATGTAATATATTCAGCCATTCACTATTAACTAATGATCATTATTGTTCAATGTTTGTAAATATTGAAGATATCTGCGCCTGGACATTTGGAGTTATCGAGTATATAATTGTTACTTGAGAGAGGGATAATTAAAGAATCATTTTGGAATTGATAATTATTCATTTATTATTTTCCCAGCCCCTCTCCCCAGTTTGTCAGCTGTCATGTACGAGAGATCTCACTTGTGTGAGAATCATTTCTCAGTGCAGGTACTACGCACACAAATGGAAGACTAAGAGGCACTAATGCACTAAGAGGAATTATTTGAATAACATAACCTTATTGCAGCCATCGTAAACGTCAGATTGTCAATAAGAAAGGAAAAATATCGGTGGAGCAGGAAGATCTTGACAATGCGTCACACCTCTATCACAATAATAATAAATTATTGCCGAGGAGATTGAGAAACGAATGAGGTTCTGTCCAGTTAATCGGATAAAATGGAAAAAGAAAGGTAATCCTCGTGGGCAGATTTATTTGAGGCTTAATTGGATGAGTAGAGGAACTGGAATAGGTCTCGTTGCAACTGGAAAACGTTCTTAATTTTTTTTTCATTTGGTTTTTAATTTTTTTTGTTTACTAGATAATCAGAGTAGAATTCTTGAAAATTTGGCGTTGGACCAAATGCTGAATCATCACTGTATTGGTAGAACGTTTTAGTTGCTGTTAATGAGGCCTTCCTTCCATGTTTTCTATTAGTGTATTGTATTGAAAAATTCTGCAGTCTATCTGCGTATTTTTTGGCAATAGAAAGTTCAATGGAAAATATTCTAGAGGAAAAATCAACAGGATTTTCATTTTTTTTTCATGTAACTTGTTCTGTTGAGTTATTGTCTATAGAAATTTCTGTACTCGAATTTTCAGCTTTTTCGTTTTATTTTTCAAAATGGAAATTAAATAAAAATAACACGTACGAAGAAATTTGATCTCAATATTCTATTGAGAGATTCAATTTGTTTTTATACCCATTCTTTTGAAAATTGCGCAACGTCCCCTCTGCGTTTTTAAATATATATTTGTTTATGAAACCATATTTTTATGCATTGATTTTTCTACACAACTTATTCTGTTGGGAATTTTTCAATAAGAATTTTTAGACATGATTTTAAAATTTTTTTTTTCTGGATTGTATTATGTGAAACATAAAAATACAGCAGAAAAAAATCAAAAAATTTATACCTAAGCAAAAACAAATAGAATTTTTTCATAGAATTCTAATTAAACTTCAAGATAATTCTTATAGAGTTCTAATAAAAATTTAATAGAATTTCTTGTAGAAGGCACTAAGTTTTTCTATTAAATTTTTTCAGGCGTGAGAATGAAAAAAATTGGGAAAATTCATGTCGAGGAATTCCTATAGAAAATGTACAATATTCTACAGATTTTTTTTTCTATAGAATAGAATTTATAAAAAATTTTCTATAAAAAAAATACAATAAAACTGCAAAATTTTTCAGTAGAATCCAGTAGAACCTGAGATATTCATGAATTACTGATTAATTTCTACATCGAAAAATCCACGTGAACAAAAAAATGACAAATAATTCCTCCAGGTTCACCATGCTCCTCCTGGAGCCCGGCGAGATATTCTTCGAGGATTACAGTGTCAGAATGAAGCTGGAGGACGACTCAGACAAAGAGAGAAGCCAGTGGATGGACGGTCGACTAAAGCTATGCTCCAAGTCCCTGGTATTTGTCAATAAAGACATCAACTGGCCGCTCCTGAAGCTGCAATTCAAGGAGATCGTGTCGGTCGAGAGTACAACTATCAGAGAAATAGGGTAGATACTGTCATGAAATAGGGTAGATACTCCAAACACTTTTTATTTATCTCTCCATCCAGTTGCTGCAATTTGCTCTTGTCTCTGCAGGAGTGTTCTGTCTGCTGTTTGCAAACAATACACAGAGATGTTGAAAGGAAATATACTGGAGCCTTACAAATTTGTGCATAAGAGTGCACGTTTCTACATATCGTTTAACTACGCCAATCCTGAAGACTGTCTCCCTCAGATTATGCAATTATTGAGGGCTGCAACACTGCCTACTGCCGAACATAATGCGATGGTGAGGAGTGAAACAAATTCAGGCACAAAAAAAATTTCATTGCGAAAGCGAGTAAACTTGATAGAAAATTCTATTTAATTTTTATTGAACTCTTATTGAAAATTCTACTAGTTTTTGAAATTTTGGTGAAGAATTTCACTGCTTTACAGCTTTTTCTTTAATTGAAAATATCCAATAAAAACTATTTTTAAAAATTCAATACAAATTAATTTTTCTATAGAATTTTTTCTGTTGAAAAATCTATAGAAAATGATCCTAGGGATTTTTCTAATTTTTTTCCATTCTATTTTCTTCTCGTTTAATTTGAAAGAATCAGACAAATAAAATTTGAGCAAATTTCATCAGAAAAAGTTGAATAAAAAAATCGAATCCTATTGATTTGTGACCAAAAAATAATAGAAAGTTCAATAGAAATCCAACAGAATTGCAACTCGTTAGGTTTTCCATGAAATTTTTCATGCATGACGACAAGCCAATAGACCTCCATTTTTCCAGATAATGACAATAGTCCACTCGAGACAATCTCGATTTTCCTTCGATACCTCTTGGCTCGAAGACTTGTACGAAGAAATAATTTTCGAAGTGCAGGCCAACAAAATACAGCCACTGATAGTCAACCCTGGAAGAGTATTACTGACTAATTCAAGAATCTACTTCCAACCGTACAATAACTTGGACCAACATCCAGTTCTGAAGATAAATCTGAAAACAGTTAAAAGCGTTCTGAAACGTCGTTTCCTTCTGCGCCAAGTGGGGCTGGAGATAAAGTGGCTGAAACTACCGGAAAGTAGAGTTGAATGTTTGTTTCTATCTGTGAAGAATCAGGAGGATCGCGATAGATTGTACGACAATTTGATGAGGCAGTCGGTTCTGCAATTAGAGACTGTACCGCAGAATCAGATGACTATTCAGTGGCAGAATAGGGGCCTTTCGAATTATGATTATCTTTTGTATGTTAATAGGTAAGTACGATTTTATCATTTTCACTGTTTTACAATATTTTTCAATCATTTTCAGTCATTTTAATCATTTGATCCCGCAAAAGGTCTTTTAAATAATTATATTTTTTCATAATTCGTCAAATCGGCGCACCAAGTGGATAATTAATACTCTTTTTTACCATTTGGGATTGATATTTCCCCAAATGGATGATTGAATAAATTAATATTTTTGAAAAATCGAAAAATAACGCACAGCAGTGAATAATAATGACCGGAATGACATTAGATCATCTATAAAACGCGAAAAGCTTATTTTGACACCCATGACTCTTATGTAGACCCTTATTCTGACCCTTGTAACCTTTAGTTTCTTTATTTTTCATCCTTCATTACTTACCATTAATTTTGGAGGCTTAATTTCGAGTCCCAAATTTTCATCGCCAATCGATTTGGATTTTTATAATATAGAGACAAGATTCTAATGGGGGGCCACTTTTCGACAAAACGTGAACACCTTATTTAATTTTGAATGCTTCTAATTTTGCGATTATGATAATTTTTTTCTGGCTGGAAGAATAGAAAATTCTCTTTCCACTAAGATTATTTATTTACTCTTCCGCAGTAAATTTTAAATTCTATTCCATTAAAATATCGCTGAGGGTGGCAGAAAACAGGGCAGTAGAAATTACAGGGATTTGCATTGTCATCTCTGAAAAATTACGGATAATTTTGAAATTTTTCAATCACTGAAATTTCCACATTTCCCAGAATTTCTTGAAAAATTGCACAATTTCCTAGAATTATTTGAATTCCTACAATGACTGACTCTAAATTTTCTGGCACTTTTGCGACAACTGTGGAGTTATCATCCCTCGAAAATTTTAGACAGGAAATATTAAAATATTCACCGGAGTTTCGTCGATTTTTTAGTCTCGCAGATCGCACTTTCCACGATTTAACGCAATATCCAGTGATGCCCTGGATCCTCCAGGATTACACGTCTCCGAATCTAGACTTGAACGATCCAAAAAACTATAGGGATCTCACGAAACCAATTGGGGCACTGGAGCCTGACCGGTTAGAACGATTAAAGGTACATGCGACTCATTTGGAATTGTTCGAGAAGAACGAAAAAAAAAACTGCTTCATGTTTCTTTAGGAAAGATATCAGGAAATGTCACACAACAAATTTCTGTACGGTTCCCACTACAGTGCCCCTGGCTTTGTATTGTTTTATTTAGTCCGGAAGTACCCTCAGTACATGCTTTGCCTTCAAAACGGTCGATTCGATCATCCTGATCGGATGTTCAACAAGTAAGTGATTAAAGAACAACATTTGTGCTTAGAGTATTATTAGAAAAGGACTGCACACGTGTCTGTGTAATTTTACTATAAATGAGACGGGGGCTTTGCTTTAATAAAGCGCACAACAAATTTTATAGCAAAAGCTAGACAATTCGCTAGAAAAAACTAGAGAATTCACTAGAAAATTCTATTGAATTTCGGTCATTTTGTGGGCGCGTTTTTCCAATACCGAAGTCCAATAGAAAATATTCTATAGAAAAGGGTCAATGAAACTTGATTTTTCAAAACAACTTGCTCTATTGAAATATTTTTTGTAGAAATTACTCGACTCAAATTTTCTAAATTTTTAACTTCCCGACCCTCAGGGAGAAAATTAATTCGCTTTACTTTTTCGTTAAATTAAAAAAATTGAGTAAAATACTTGAAAAATTGATGTCTCCAAAAAAAATAATAGTAATTATTATAATAATAATTTATAGGGATAATTGATTATTCCTATAGAAAATGTTTATTATCAAATCTAGTTGAAAAATAGAACGGGTTTTTCTGTAAAAATTTTTCGTGCGTAAATCGCTTGGTAAATGCGTAATTCTCCGCTGGAAAACTATCTCCATCGCTGCTTTCATATGAAACTCCGCAGAAATACGGTTTACTGTTTGACGAAACGTTAACGAGAGTTAAAAACCTGACAGTGTGGCTGACGTCTGGAAAAATGTATTGGCGAATATGTCTGACTTTAAGGAGCTAGTGCCCGAGTTTTACGATACCTCAAATGGTGGGGATTTTCTGGTGAACAAGTATGGCATTGATTTTGGATATCGATACAATGGGGTGAAAGTTGGAGATGTGCAGTTGCCACCGTGGGCTGAAGGTAATTTGTGGTGAAACGAGATGAATCGACTGAAGTGGAGACTGATTTTTGATTACCTGGAGATAGGGCCATTCTTTAGAGAAAAATTAAGGCTATAGTGAAAACACGGATGGTGTATTTCCACAAAGCTATCTTACTGCATAAATTAACTCGGTAGCGAAGCAAAAAAACGATTCAAAGGCGTAGCAGAAAATCGACTTAGCCTTTAGCTGAGTTTTCGAGGAATATCTCCGAATCTAAGGGGGATACAAAAATTTTCGTAATTACCTTTTTTGCAGAGCGAATTGAGGGCTACAAAAAAGGTCATGTCAAAAATTTTGCTATCGCTCTTAGATTTCGAGATATTCATTGAAAACCGGCCAATAGTCAAAATCGAAATTCATTCATCTCGTTTAAACATTTCTGATTTGATCACGATGGATCCACGATCATCATGATCAAAGATCAGGCATTCGAAATATCTGACTAAATAATCTTCCCCTCTGAAGGGCCCGCCGACTTCGTACAAAAATTGAGAAGTGCTCTAGAGAGTGATTACGTATCGCAGAACCTTCACCACTGGATCGATCTCATATTCGGATATAAGCAGAGAGGAGTAGAAGCCGAGAAGGCCGATAATGGTACCAATAATTCGATTTCGAATGTGATAATGGAATGTCATTTGGGGGAGACTGAAGTGAAATGAGCTCTTCTGATTTTTTTCAAAAGATTCATAACTTCGAGAATAAATTCATCAATTGATGAATTTTAATTGGAGTGAGGATAAAAAAATTATCCAATTCCATAATTACAAAAAAAAATCATTAATAATAATTAAATTAATGATTTAATTTTTTTTTCTTAGATTTAATCATGAGAATTTTTTTTAATCGTTATTTTACATCGTTTCGACCCGGTTAGGGTATAGCACGATGATGATCAAGACTTTAAATGGTTAGATCGGATTTGAACTCGGAACCTTTCGCATGTGAGGCAACGAACTTACCCACTGCGCCAAACCCCCGGATTAAAAAAAAAAAAA
>NW_021680364.1:1295773-1306410 GCF_001412515.2 Diachasma alloeum
AAAAAAAAAAAAAAAAAGAATTGGATAATTTTTTTATCACTCAAAGTGAGATCTTCAATAAGGGATGATGAGAGCGGTGGATATTTTGGCTTTGGTATTCACATTTCGACCATTCAAATCACAAAAAAAAAGTTGAAAGTGTTCCTTTCATGTCGCCTCCCCCAGTTCTGATAAAAGCATTGTTATGACTTGCCTGTACATCCATCATAATTTTTAATTGACGTTTTTAGTGTTTTTCCATTTATGTTATGAGGGAGCGGTGGATCTAGACACAATACAAGATATAAACGATCGCCACGGTATGGAAGTACAAATTATGGAATTCGGGCAAATTCCAAAGCAAGTTTTTACTCTGCCACATCCGAGTCGATTCGCCTCCGCTGCAAGTTTATCCTGTGATATTCCGTTGAGCTGTCCATTGATCGTATCCGGGGGACAACGTACTGACTATTTTATAAAAAGCCCATTTGTCGCTTTCTCTAAGAAATTCTACTAAATTTCTGTTGAAATATTATTGAAAGATTCGATTTGTTTTTTGTGTCAAGTCCATTAAAATTATGCAACGCCCCCGCGTTTTTAAATCAGTAGCGAAGTGGTAAAACGGTTCAAGTCGACTTATCTCTTGAGTTTTTGAAGAATATCTCCGAATCTAAAGGAGATAGCGAAATTTTCGTAATAACCTTTTTTCCCGAGCAAATTGAGTGCTACAAAAAAGGTCTCAACAAAAATTTAGCTATGTCCCTTAGATTCCGAGATATTCACTGAAAACTGGCCAATAGTCAAAATCGAATTTAACCGTTTTACGACTTCGCTACTGAAATAGATATTTGTTTATAAAAAATATCTATAGCTATTCATTTTTCTATAAGATTTCTTGGGGACGATTTCTATGAGTTTCTTTTTTTTGATTTTATCATGAAAACAATAAAAATACAGCGGAAAAAACTTGAAAAATTTATGCCAAAGAATTTCTACAGAAAAAAGAAAATCTATTCACTCTTTCTCTCAAAATTTTTTTAATGAAATGGCGCGAAAAAACAAAGAAATTTTTAATAGAATTCTGATAGAACTTCAAGAGAATTTCTTAGAGAAAACGCTAGGGTTTTCCATTAATTTTTGTCATGCGTGCTAGTATATGAAAGACAAATTAACTTTTTAGGGATCAGTAAAGAGAGTTCGACATTTGAGTTGAAACAATCAGTGATATTCCCCTCCCACAAAGAGACGATATCCACGATTATTCAGATGAATGGGGATGGAAGTGATATTGCTTCAGTCGGTCATGATGGGGTTCTGAAGATATATTCCCTGACGAATCAGAAATTGACCAGAAGCATTTCGCTTTCAAATTTACCACTCTCTTCTTGTATTTTCTATCAAACGAAGAGTGGACAGAATGTACTGGTCGTTGGCTCTTGGGACAATAGTTTGTGAGTACTCGTTCGAATATAATGACGCCATTAAATTTTTTTGTCATTGGTCAAAACCAATCAATCAATCAATTAATTTTGAAAATTGAATTTTGAAAATTTTGTCTTAAAAAACTGAGGCTTTGAAAATTTTCAAAATTCCATAAGAATGATAATAACAAAGAATTAATGATTTTTGTTGGATCCTTCGGTGAATCACAGGATTTTTTACGACGTAGAATTTGGAAGAATAATCGACGTTCTCACTGGGCATGAAGATGCCGTTTCAAGTTTAGCGTGGAGTCCCTCCAGGAACATTATTGTTTCTGGATCGTGGGACTGCACAATTAAAATTTGGCACAGCTATGTTTCGGGGTTGAAGATTAAGCTCCAGGAGAGCCTCATTGCCCAATTGGATCATGAATCGAAAATCACGTGTCTCAGCATTTCGAGGTACGACTTATTCGTATTTTGAGAAGAACATAATCCAGAATAGTAAAATGTCATTTCTCCTAGCATTATATTTTTAATACACGTATAAAAAATTTAATAGAAAAATTAGTGATTTCTTGAAGGAATTCTATTGAATTTCTACTGGACTTCTATTCAAAAATTCCGTTTGTTTTTCCTCTAATTCTATTGAAGATTATGAATTTTACTCTGACGTTTTGTCAAGAGATATTTGAAAACAAAAATCAATAAATTTTGATTTTTCTAGAAATTCTTCACATGAATTTTCTGATTTTTTCCCCTATGTATTTTCATTTATTTCTCAGAATAAAATTAAAAAAAAGAATATTATTGTTCAAGAATTCTTATGGAAATAATCCTCATAGAATAAGTTGTACTAAATAATCAACATCTACATAATTTTTTTAATGAACAAATATCTATTGAAAAACGCACGTGAAACTCACATAATGTTTACTAGAATTTGCTCTAAAAACAAATAGAATTCTCATAGAATTCCAATAGAAATTCACAAGAATTTTTAAATTTTTTTATACGTGTTATCACGTAAATTTTTCAATAGAGATGAAAGATTGCTGGCCTCTGGCACAGAAGACGGAGAGATTTGCGTCTGGAATATGGATTCTTATGATCTAGAGTTTTCTGTCAAAGGTGAGAAGACAATGCAATTGTGGTTTTGCAAACAATTTTTTTTATTTCCATAAACAATTAAAAACAGGCAATTGGAAGCGTTTTCATCATGATGTAATGATGTGGGCGTTTTTTCAATCGGTTGTACCTCCCCAACTTTTTAAAAATCTTTTTCTTTAATTAAACATTTATTTATAATTTAACATACAATGTCATGAGTATAATTTTGTCAAGGACACGGAGGGAAAGTAACTGCCACAACATTCGATTCAGAATGTAAAAATATCATTGCTTGTACAAACGATAAGACAATAAATGTCTTCGATGCCAAGACGAGCACTCGCATATACAGTACGTTGTTGGAGGATGGACCAACGGTTCTCAGTTGGTCTGGCTCAATTTTACTCGTTGGAGATGACAAAGGCAATGTCAATCTGTGGGACTCTCAGGAAGCAACTTTTCTGGCGAAAACACTCTGTCATGACGGTAACAATAATCTCTAAATTAAGGTGCGAGTATCATTCTCCAAACGTCCTCCCCGAGTTTTTTATTATTTTTGTTGAAAATGGAAACATTCAATAGAAAAGCCCATCCACAAGAAAATCCAATTGAATTTCTATTGGAAATTCTTGCAATTTTTCACTGATTGATTAAAAAATTCCTCAACTTTTATGTGTATTTTCAATCGAAGTGTTCAATGGAAAATATTCTATGGGAGAAATCAATGATGTTTACATAGAATTTCTTCGGCTGAGATTGTTTCTGTAGAAATTCCTTGGTTCAGATTTCCTTGATTTGTTTTTTGCTCAATTTTTTTGATGAAAAATAAAATACTGAAAAAAAAACAGAAATTCCGTAGAATATCTTCGAATCCAAGGGAGATAGCGAGTTTTTCGTAATGACCTTTTTTGTAGAGCGGATCAAGGGCAACAAAAAACGTGATGACAAAAATTTTGCTATCTGCCTTAAATTCCGAGAAATTCATTGAAAACTGGATAACAGTCAAAATCGACTGTTTTGAAGCTTCGCTACTAAATTTATGCCGAGTAATTTTCTATGGACAACATCTCGACAAAATAAGTTCTTTGACAGATCAAAATCTTTCAATTTTTTTCTCTACAAATTTTCAAACTGAAAATTTCCAGTTAATAAAACACAAAAAATTACGAAATTAGATAAAAGTTAATAAATGATACACCCACATCTCCACAATTTCTTCGATTCATCATACGATCATTAATGAATTTCAGGGCCATTGACAGCAATAACAACCACCATCGACAATAATAAAATAATAACTGGGGGTAACGATAGGCGAATAATCGTGTGGAACTGTGATTAGCATTGGTAATGGTTAAATGTTCATCGTATTAAATTTCATATTATTGTTCCGAGGAAACTGAAGGATATCAACTTGAAATTCTAAGGGTAACATTGGTTGAAGAAAATAAAACGTATTATTTTTTACACAACAGGTGTTGTCTAACATTACGTATTTCTTTTTATTAGTATTAAATAGATTTTTTGATAAGTTACTCTCTCAACAGGTACCCTTGCTTCTTCACTCTTAGACAGTAAGATTTGTTCACAGTAGAGGTAATTTTTTCAATTGCTCGTAGGTGATGAAGAATATGATGTTCCAAGGTCCCATTCGTAGGAACGTTGGGACGAAGCCTTTGTACAGCGCGAAAAATCCTTCGTTTGCACATGTCTGTCATTGAAAAATTAGGGTCCATATTAGTCTGTTGTGGATATTATTATTGGCTGGTTGTCTACTACAGTTGATTCTAATTTGAGAAAAAGTGGGGGGATATAGTCGTTTTCTCCGCATTCTTCTACATAAATTGAGAATAAAAACAACTCGATGTCTTCTTTAGTTATTTTTTCAACTGATTTGATTGTGAATGAACTCTCTGAAGATTTCCTAGCATCAAATCGACACGGTTAGAAAACATATTGAAAAAATTAAAAGGAAAATTCGTTAGAAAATTATATTGAATTTCTATTGAACTGTTCTATTAGTTTTTAGCCGATTCTATTGAAATGTTCAATAGAAAATATTCAGTACAAAAAGTCAATAGAATTCAATTTTTCTACGTAACTTATTCTATTGAGATATTTCCTACAGAATTTCCTCGGCTCAAATTTTCTAATTTTTTTCGTTTGATTTTCTTGATGAGAAAAAAAGAAAAATAGAATGAAAAAAAAATGGAAAATTTGAGTCGAGCAAATTCTATAGAAAATATATGATAAGAATAAGTTATATAGAAAAATCGAATTCTGTTGACTTTTTCTATTGAACATGTCAATAGAATCAGCGAAAAACTAGTAGAAAGTTTAATAGAAATTCAATGGAATTTTCGAACGAATTCGATAGGTTTTTCTATTTAATTTTTTCGTGCGTGAAAAATTGAGAAATTTAAAACTTCACTGAAAATTGAGTGGAATTCCGAATTTTTTGCTGCATAACATGAGTTACGATGAATTTTCGATCAATTGAAAATTTATGAACATGTCTACCTGAATTTTTCAGATGTTCATGAATTTTTATTTAGTAATTGAACTGAAATTCAAATTTTGATTGATTTGTTCATCAAATTGTGAATTTTTAATGGCGAAATTTTTTGGCATTTCAGTGGAACTGTAACGTGGTAAAAATTTCCAATAAGTGAACCCAAAATGTCACATTTTTCTCCATTTTTATCAATATTTTTGGCGTGATGGACAAGCAGGTTGAATTGATGTTAAGATATGATCAATGAAATTGGGGCTGTTGAAGGTATTTACCTTGATGAAACAGTCTATACTTCCTTTATAAATATACGGACATAGAGCTCCATTGGAGGTAAGCGTTCGCCTTTGGTTCATTAGTCGCGTCTGGTACAGGAAAAAATCACATTGACATTAACGAATGGGTTTAATGATCCAGAAGGGGGAAACTATATAGTTTCAATGAGTAATTTACTATTTCTCTATGTCACAACTCACTCGAATGACGTCTATAGGTGTGGAAGCTATGGCACTCGCCATACTAGCTGTAGTGCTGGAACTGAATAAAAAAAAGGTTTATAGTTTTTGAAACTACACGCATGAAAAAATTCAATAGATGAAATTGAATCCATCGATTTTTTTTGGAATTCTGTAAGAATTCCCCTGAAGTTTTATTGGAATTCTATTAAAAAATTCGATTTTTTTTGCACTATTTTTGTTGTATTGATTTGTTGAGAGACATTTTATAGAAGAAAACCAATAGATTTTGATTTTTCTATAGAAATTCTTGGGAATTAATTTTCCAATTTTTTTTCCGATGTATTATTATTTATTTCTCATAATAAATTCGAGAAAAAATCTGAAAAATCATACCCAAGAATTTATTAAAAAATCCCAACAGCATACGTTGTATAGAAAAATCTAAATTTATAGACATTTTTCTGCAAAGACATATCTATTTAGAAAGTAACTAAATATTTTTTAATAGAATTGGCGCAAAAACAAATAGAATTTTCCAATAGAATTCTAATAAAAATTCAATAGAATTTCTCGGAGAAACCACTAGTTTTTTTATCAAATTTCCTTATACTCGTAAAGATGAGAATCGGTGTTGATTATCGTTTTACGGAGTATCTACTCACATAAAGTGGTTGCCGACACCGTCGCCAATTCGCGGGATCAGCTGCTGTTTCGTGAAATCGTATATTGGGAGTTCTACCGCAGCTATGATTGCGGCTCTCTGCGCGGTGGGTCCTACCCCCTGATGGAAATTCATTGAAAATTCGCGTCAATCATTTGGTGATTGTTCGTTGGGAATTACAGACATTTTGTTTTGCGATTTCTCTTGAGGATATTCTAATTAAATTGTGTGTATTCAGCGTCATTCAAATTACATTTTACACAGAATTATTATTTTTTTAAACATTCGTTGTTTATAAATAAATTATGGAAATTGTTTAAACTTCAGGAAAACTGTTTTCTCAGGCATTAAATCGATTTCTGGTAGGATTCTGAATATGAATAAATTTTTACGATTCAGAAAAAAAATCGAATGATTTTCGAAAAATTCGAATCATTTTTACGGTGGAAAATTGATTGTTTATAAATTATTTATACAAAATGCTCGTAATTTTAAAAAATTGTGATTTTTAATTATTCAATTAATCTTCCTCCATTAAAAAAAATGTTTCCTAACGGTTCAACATCAAGATTCAAATCCAGACCTGCACAGTTTAAATAATAATTATTGTAAAATTATTTTACCACTTAACGGGGCTCACATGAAAGCTCTGATGTTCGACAATAAAAGTAGAAAAGCATTTCGCTGGAGAAAAAAATCGCCAAAGCACTTGGATATCCTCAAAACTGCCAAAAATCTCTCCACGGCATAAAAAAAATTCTAATCATCTCCTTTTTCCAAGCGAAATCGCAGTACAAAATTCATCACACATACGCACACCCCACACCCAGTGTGTTTTCTAAAGTAACACGAAGCGAATGCTAGGATATGTTAATTATCCTCTAACAGTAAATGAATCCCAGTAACGATTTGATTAAGTGATTTTACCCGCCATAAACCGCGTACACCTTCATGTTGATAAACGTCGTGGAAGCAACCATATAATGAAAGATTAGTTTCATTACCACTGACTTGCATACGAACTTTCACCACATCAGTTGGATTAGCAATAGCGCTCGATATAGATCCAGCTATTGCAGCACATACAACATTTATAAGCACTAAATCATCGGTTCCCCATTTTTCAGTTGCCAGCTGTTTGATTGAGTAGTATGTGCCAAACTTTATTGTTCCGTACGTCGCCTGCCTCAGTATTGCCGAGCTGATCCTAGGGTGGGAAATAACGAGAAACAAAAAGGAGAAATTTCTCAAAAGAAAAATTTTAATTTCTTTGGCTGCACGGGAAAGTGAATGGACTCATTCAGTGCAGGAAAACAAAACGAATTTTTTAATTCAATCGAAAAGTGCAGAATGGCAATTCATAAAGTGACGACTCGGATTCTACTGTTATGAAATAGACTGATGGCCATTGGTTGATGAATGAAAATTGCTCATCCACAATGTGAGTGAAAAATCGATGAAAATCGATCACTACGCAGTTGCACAAAATTTTTTATCCCTACGCGTGTGGAGGAAGTTAATAGAAAATCCTCCGCTTTCTGTGAGAAATTCTATTGGAATTCTATTGAAAGATTCTGTTTGTTTTTTGCGCTTATTCTATTAAATTAAGTAATGCAACGTATCCTCACGTTTTAAAACAGATATTTATTAATAGAAAAATGTCTATAGATTTTTATTTTTCTGTAAAACTTATTCCGTTAAGATCTTTAATATACGAATTTTTGCGCCCGATTTTTTTTTCTCTTGGATTTTATAATAAACAATAGATGAAAATATAGCGGAAAAAATTGGAAAATTTATGCCGAAGAATTTCTATAGATAAATCAAAATCTTATGACTTCTTTCTATAAAATATCTCTTGAGAAAATAACACGGTAAAGTTGCATAATCTCCCACAGGAGTAACCAAAACAAAAAAAAATAGAAATAGAATAGAATAGAAATAGAATTTCTTAATAGTATTCTAATAATACAAGAGAATTCTTTTAGACAAAAAATTATACCGTTATTATATTGTTATTATCATTTTGTTAACATTATTATTATTATTGAAAAATAATATTAAAAATAATAATTATTATTATAATTATTTTAATTATAGGTTTAAAATTTATGCCTTAAAATATCTAAAGTTTAACCGAGTAAATAGCCCAGGGGATAATATAGAATATGAATATTATAAGAGATATTTGATAAAAACAAGTCAATAGATTTTTATTTTTTCACTGAAAATTCATAAACAAAAACATTCCAAATTTCCAAATTTTAATCAAAAAGCTTACAGTCATAATAAAATCAAAGAACAAAAAACTTGAAAAAATCACGCCCAAGAATTCTTATTGAAAAAAATCCTAAAGTTATGTAGAAAAATCAACATCTCTACATTTTCCTAGGAACGAGTACCAAATTAAAAACGCGGCGGGCGTTGTACAAAATTCTAAAAAATTCTCATAGGATTTCTTAAAAAGTTCTACATTTTTCTATCAAATTTTTCCACACGTGTGCGCCAAAAAATTTTGCGGAACTCTTTACGCTAATAATGAAACGAATAGGCAGGGAAAACGGTGGAACAGCCCAATCGCCTGAACCCTATCAACTGTTTATTTGAACGAATTCACTGTGCGCAAAATCAACAGCACGAATCAAGCTCAGTCACCGCGTAAGCGTCATTTTTTAATTACCTGGGGTAACAATTGAAAAAACAATACCCGGAGACAATGGCTCGAGACCAAGTTCATCGGCAAAATGTTCATTCATATAATATAGTGCAAGTGTATGTTTGTGCGCAAATATAGTGTCAAACGGTGCACATTCCCAGCATGTGTAGGGGAGTAAATCACGGGAGACAGTGCAAATTGACTGGAAAAGGCAGACTCACCCACAGTACAACGATTTGACTCCTTCCTGTCTAGAAATTTGGACTAGTGCATCTGTCATGCCAGAGTACCTCAAGGTCGCATGTTTCTTATCTAATTTTTGCCCTTGAATTTGGAGTCTCGTTTTTGTGGTGTCCAGTGGAAAAGTACCTGCGGAATATGATAATATTTATTGAAAATTATGGGAAATTATTTCACGTATGAGAAATTTTTTATTTTTATTTTATTTTATTTTATTTATTCACTTTTCAAAGTCAGAAAGCCATTTAGGGCTTTTCTAGGGAATTCTATTGAATTTCTATTGGGATTCTATTAAAAAATAATATTTTTTTTTGCATTAATTCTGTTGAAGATTATGCAATTTAACCCGTTCATTTTGTTAAGAGATATTTACTCGAAAAAAGTTAATTGATTTCGATTTTTCTCTAGAAATTCTTGGCCATAAATTTACCGTGTTCTTTTTCCATGTATTTTCTTTTTTTTTTCTCATAATGAAATCCAAGGGAATGAAACTTAGAAAATTGTTATTTAAAAATTCTCATGGATAATAATCTTTGATGAATCTCGACGAAAACATTTCACTTGGCAACACCCCAGTTTTTGTCTATTTTATTTATTTATCTATTTATTTCGTATCTATTTTTAATGAACAACACGATGAATTAATCACAAATAAGATAGATAAAATAATCGAGAAATTATTGAGCGAATGTTAAATATGTTTAATTGTCTTATTCTTTTGCATTGACAATTGACAACTGAAATAGCATCATATAATCATTTCACCAAAATTCCATATCGTAATAATAAAAATTGTGGAATGATGAAACTCGACGAATGAATTTCTCTTGGCAACACTCCAATTTTTGCAAAATATCTCCAAATCCAAGAGAGATAGCGAAAATCTCAATTAGACCTTTTTTCTAGAGAATTTCACTGCCTTCAAACAAGGTTCTTATGAAAATTTCCCTATCCCTCCTAAATTCGGAGATATCCACGAAAAACGTGACCTCAAGCTATTCTGATTCGTCTCGTTCCACCACTTTGCCACTGAAATGACTCATTTTTCAATCACCAGAAACACGATAAATTAATTGAAGATTAATCGATAAATTCATGAATTCTCACCTAGCTCTGCAATTATCGAGGCAACACCTCCGTAAATAAATGGACTCCAACCCAGCGGTTTTCTCTCTCCCATCACAATTATTTTCCTCCAGGTGATCCTGAATAATCGAAATAACAATTAAACTTGTAACAATAACGATAAACTTACAAAAATAATTTTCTGGAGTGTTTTGAGTCACTTTTAAGGTTAATATCTCAACATATTTCCAAAATTATTACGTTAATGCGCGTAAATTTTCCCGGATAATTGTTCTTTGACGATAAAATCATGAGTGATGAGGTAAACATACTTTTACTGCTGAGTATCAAGATAAAGCAAAATAGCGAATATTGTTTATTGCTGGACAGTCGTCACTCGAACGCGGTTTTTCCTTTTTGATTTCTCCCCCCAATTCCCCACCCGCCCCGGGGATTCGTGACGCAATGATGGAATACAGCCTTTATTGACACATCTCCGTACGACGGCGGCGGGTTGGGGGGAGGGGGGGTAATA
>NW_021680364.1:1306422-1328974 GCF_001412515.2 Diachasma alloeum
GGGGGGGTAATAGCAGGGGGTGGGTTCCGCCGGGGAACTGTTGCAGTACTACAGTTAGAGATGTAAAATGACCGTCATTTTTTAGATCGCGTCATATGACCAAAAAGTGACGGTCATGTCACGCACAAATTTTCCAACTACAAATGATTGTCACAAATCATTTGTAACCAAATTGTTGTCAAACTATCTATATGGTTGCATAATGACGGTCATAACTAATTTCCAATTTGTGACGGTCATGAATAAAACAAAATAGTTTAATCTATATGGATGTAAAAAAAACGTGATTTCCATTTTAAAATGCGGATTAGGTCAATACAAAAGGAATTCAACTGAAAATTGACCGAGAAAAAAAAAGTTTTATCTATATAGATGAAAAATGACTGTCATTTTTTCTTGACAAATTGTGATGGTCACAGAAGGGTGAGGGGGAATTGTGGCAGCCGTCATGAACGCCTTGTCATGTGACTGTCAATTACGGTCACATGACCGTCATATGACGGATCATGTTGGCAATGGTTACTAGAGATTTACTGGGATTTACGTTTCAATGATAACTGCAACTGGAGAGTTAAATTTTGAATCTCGAAACAGGGTTTTTGATAAATTGAAAAAAATGAAAATTTTTTGGTTTGGTCAGAGACATCGATGCGTGGAAAAAAAATCGAAAATCGATTAATCGGCCGTTGAAAACATCGAATGAAAAACAGCGATGATCGGGCATGCAAAATCGATGTTTCGATTAATCGACTAATATCGCGAATCTCTAGTTCCATTCTTCCATTTGAGATTGTACAAACGACAGCCCTCCATCTCGGTTCCTTGGTTCCTCGGTTTTTACGACTGAATTTGTTGACTGAAGTGATTTTTATTTTTGGAAAGTGATTATTGTGTACGGATTTTTGTGGGGCAACAATGGCGGAACGGGAGATGGGTAAAATGAAGCTGTCGAAGAGCATTTTGGAGATGAAGGTAATTTCGAGAGGTTAAGGGACAACAGAACGTGTTGTTTTACATTTTTTAGTCAATAGTCAATCGATTCTCTGTTTTTATTTATTTATTTTGAAATTGGAGAGATGGGATAGATTTATTTATTATTGAAGTGAGTATTTATGTGAACACTTCTATCGCAAAAAAAAGGTTAAAACTATAGAATTTTTAATATAAGTTTTATAGAAATCCAATTAAATCTCTCCCATCTCTATACTTAAATTCTTCTCGCACAGTTTCTTCATATTATATTTTGTTTTTCGTTAGTTTATGAAGCGAACGAAGGAAAAAGTTGAACAGCAATTGTTTCAAACTGAGGGTGAGGAGTATTTTGAGAGCCAGTTGACGACGAGATTGAAAAAAGAATCGTAAGTTTGCTATACATCCCGGATGAAAAAATTTAATGACAAAACCTGGCGCTTCCTCCAAGAAATCCTATTGAATATCTGTTGGAACTCTATAAGAATTCTCTTGAAATTTCATGAGTTCTATTAAAAAATTCTATTAGTTAAACCGTTTCATTTTGTTGAGAGATATTTGAGTCAATAGATTTTTATTTTCTATAGAAAATCTTGAGCATAAATTTTCCAAATTTTTTGCGCTGTATTTTTGTTTGAGAATAATTAAGAATAATTAATAATTGAAAATTCTGGAAGAAAAAATCCCCACAGTATAAGTTATATAGAAAAATCCACATCTGCAGTAATTTTTCTATAAACAAATAGCTATTTACATACGAGGAGTGATATTGCATAATTTTTAATAATTTCTAATAGAAATTCAATAGAATTTCTTAGAAAATCGCAGAGTTTTTCTATTGAAATTTTTCATACGTGCAGAAATGTTAAAATTGCTATCAATCGCACTTCATCTCCATTTCCACCTGATTACAGAGGAAAATACCTCATTGAACCAAGTTTCATGTACTGCGAAAAGCTGATAGAAGGGCGTTTGAGTTTCCAAGGAATGAACCCAGAAGTTGAACAGCTTATAGAAGCTGAGTACAACGAAAAACGCCAGAAGCAGGAGAAACTGAAGGAGGAAGAAATATCCGAGACACAAATGGCGAACCACTACAAGTCGTGTAATCCCAGGATGAACAACAAGAATAGAAACAGGAAGAAACAGTTTTTCTCAGACGAAAACAGAGAGCGACAGAAATTCAAGAGGACGAAATTCATGAAGCCTTCGGACTGAAGAAAGAAAAGCCAAATGACATTGCTGTAAATTTTTTGTACATATTCTCAATAAACTTCGAGTGCGTACGAATATATTATGGCAAACGACGAGTTGTATTCAATGATAAGAAATGATTCGTTATTACCGAGGCAGATGTAGACCCCGAGGTCTATTTCTGTCGATGTTATCTGAAGTCTTAGGCCAATTCGTCTAACAGTGGATTAATTTCGAATGCATTTTTTTGGGGAATCAAATGAAGATTATTTGGTTGATTTAAATGAGGGATTATTACATGTATGTCAAATCTCTTCGTCATCTAAACGGTGATTTCGTTTGTTTGGATCAAGACAACATGCGTGTGTACTGAAAAATTAATCATTTGATTTAAATAAAGTTTCTTTAATTCAAACAAAGCATTTCTTTGTCTATAATCTTACCAATTATAATTAATCATATTAATTGATATGACTAATCAATTAGTAATTACGCACATGTAATTCATATTAAATGAGTCATTAGCGTTAAAACAATCTTTTGTATTGAAAAAACTAATTATTGGATTCAATTAAAATTTAATTCTAAAGCCCATTTCTTTCTCTATGAGATTATCAGCTACAATTAATACTATTAATTAATACGGTCAATCAGTCAAGAATCATCGTCCATCCCCACCTTAAATAAACATAATAAACAAACAAACAAAATTAGAATAAACAAACACTTCCCCCCGGAAGTGTCAATGGACCTAAATAAAAAAATCAATACTAAAAACGAGAAAACATAACTTTATTTAATTGATATAAAATTTCAATTCAATTATAATTATTCAAATTTTAATTCAACATATTAAAATTAAAACAACGCAAAAGCCCCCGTTTTGCCCCGGTCCTTTGTATATGTTGATAACATTTTCATTTAGATTAAAAAAAATTATTAATATTGAAAAAGTAAATTATTTGCTTCAAATGTACTTTATTAAAATTTTTAAAAACCATTTCAATTAACCCAATTAATACCATTAAATACCAGTAAATAAAATAAACCAAAAAAATCTCCCTCCCCCCGGAAGTGTCAACGGGGCCAAATAAAAAAATCAATATTAAAAACGAGAAAACATAATTTCATTTAATTGATATAAAATTTCAATTCAATTATAATTATTCTAATTTTAATTCAACATATCATTAAAATTATAACAACGCAAAACCCCCCATTTTGCCCCGGTCACTTGTATATGTTGATAAAATTTTCATTTAGATTAAAAAAAATTATTAATATTGAAAAAGTAAATTATTTGCTTCAAATGTACTTTATTAAAATTTTTAAAAACCATTTCTCAATTAACCCAATTAATACCATTAATAAATATCATCAATTAATCAAGAATCATTGTCCACCCCCCACAGTAAATAAAATAAACAAAAAAAATTTCCCTCCCCCCGGAAGTGTCAACGGACCCAAATAAAAAAAAATCAATACTAAGCCGACAAAAAACGCATTCGATTTTAGTCCCCGGCATTTCCATCGTTCCCATTGTGAACCCGACATTATTCCCCCTCCGCCCGCGCACCGATGCGTGGCTTCGCGACGGAGTACGGCTTCTTTTGCGCATCCTACGCGTTTTCCTCGAAGGAAAATGGCTACCAGCTGTCACTCACTCGTACATTTCGCCTCTTAAAAAACATTACAGCCCTCTGCAACAATTGTGCAACCCGCTAGTTTCGATTGTGTCGGTAATGTGATGCAGTGGAGTCCGTGAAATCAGTGAGTGGACACCCAGCGATACCCAAAAATCGAAACATTAGCGATATATCAAGCGGTGCCATGAAATCCCACCTCGGTATCACTGTTTACAGTCTCTGGGCTCTGTGAGGCGATTGTGCGTGCATTAATCGTAATTAAAATCAGTGATCACGTGGCTTTTGGGGGAAATAAAATTGTTATTTCGATAATCATCGATTTTTGGAAATTCCCTGGAGTTGAGGGAATCAAGGGAACAGCTGGACCTGCGAAGTGAATCGTGAGATCTCAGAAAAGGTACATTTTTTTTAATCGTTGAAACAGAAGTATGGATTTTTTTTCTCTCTCTCGTAGTTGTTGAGGGGATTTTCTTCTGGGACAGTTGCCCTCGTTTTTTATTCATCACGCCTGTTTTGTCCTCAGAATATTCAACATGGGCTCCAGTCAACAATTCTCACTCAGATGGAATAATTATCTCAAGCACATTACATGTGCTTTTGATACACTACGCAGCGATGAGGATCTCGTTGATGTCACACTCAGCTGCGAGGGCAAACGCATCAGGGCGCATAAGATGCTGCTGTCGGCGTGCAGCACGTATTTCCGTGATTTATTTAAAGTGAGTTGGGCCTGGGGAGGGGGAGGGGAATGGACGCTTCAGGCTTGTTTCTTAATTTTGTTCATCTGCACTGAGAGAAATAGTGCATTTGGGACAATTGAAAGAACTGCTCATTCCAAATTTTTCTGTTGATTTCAGTGGAATCGACGAAAAAATCAATCAATTTTTTTAAAAATGTCATTTGGAAGGTTTTTATGAGTTTCCATTTTTTTTTGTAGAAATCATTTTTATTTACTTATTATTATTATTTATTTGTCTTTCCAGTCTGAGAAAATTAAGAATTAATTCTGAAGTTTTTAACAAAGTTCACAGGGATCAAAAGATTAATTTATAGTTAACAAATTGATTATGCTGAATATTATAAAGTCAATTCGTTACAACCAGAGAAATAATGCGTTTGAATTAATTTAAATAAATCTTCATTTGATATTTTTCTATTCATTTCAACAGTATCTTTGGAAGAAATGAATAAACTCATGTTTATATCAATGAAAATGGTTTAATAAGATGAAATAAATCATTCATTCGTTCTAAATCAATTTTTTATTACAGTCAAATTAATTAGTTATTTGATTCTAACGAAGGATCAATTATCACATTTTAATTAATTCGTTCTCTTGGTTAAATACCGATTATTTTACGTGAATGAAAGTTCAAATAAAGAAAACAGCTTCGAGTTAAATTCCACGAATTAATTTATGAGTTAGAAATATTGAAAAAAAGTTTGAAGCGTCCCTTATTGTTCTATTGAGGTGGTTTTCGCAAAAATATGAGTTAAACCATTGTAATGATTATTTTTCAGGAGAACCCATGTCAGCACCCAGTGATAATTTTTAGAAATGTCAAGTTTGATGACTTGGCTGCTTTAGTAGACTTTATGTACCAGGGCGAAGTCAATGTAGTGCAAGAACAGCTGGCCAGTTTTTTGACGACTGCAGAGTTGTTGGCTGTTCAGGGCTTGACTGATGGGACTGGAAAGGATTCAGAAAGTATTGCTGAGGTAATTATCATTTTGATATTTTTAAAAAATGAATTTATTGCTCAGTTCCTCGGAAATATCGAGTGGAAACCTTTCGTTTTCACTATTTATTTTTCAGCCCAGACTTTCTTTGTTGTTTTAAGAAAATTATTTTATTTGAAAAAATAATAATTCATGGTTTATTCAGCATTGTTTTTTTGGCTGAAGGCTATTATGAATTGCTTGAATATTCATTCTATTTTCTTAGTTCACGAGATTTTTTCATTATATTCTGAATAAATGAAAATATTTTTTTTCATTATATCTCTATAAATGATTCGAATATCTGAAAAAAATACTTCAACGATTTATGATGTAAATTGAACACTAATAATTTTTTAAAAAAATTAAAAATTGACAAATGCAATTGTTTAAAGAAATCAAAATCTCATTTTTTAAAATTTTTTACATTAAAATGTAGTAAACTCATCAGCACGATAGATGGTATCATTGATTTTGAAATTTCAATCTGATTTTCCCTCAAAAAAAGTAATTATACCCAATGACTGTCTCATGTTCCCAGGAGGACGTTGAAATCCCCAACGAGCCAGAGGTTCAACTTCAAAATGCATCTGGAAAGCCCATGGTCAACAACAAAGGCAACAAATCGCCCTCCTCCCCCCTCCCCTACCACGCAGTAGACGTAAGCCCCGAAACGCCTCCCACAAAACGGCGAAAATTTCGTGACACAACGTCAAACGCTGAAAAATTATCAGCAAGCAGTTCAAGTGCCACTAAAGACAATGACGACAAAACGACAGACCATGCAGCCACCGCAGGAGCCGATCCCATCGAGATAATTCCCCTAATGCCAAATTTGAAATTGGAAATGCCCGAGTATTTGGAGCAAGATGGAAGCAGTTGCAGTTACGAGGAGCAGAGTACAGGGGATGGATCGAATAAATTAGAGGACACCCTCTCGAACGCTGATGATGATCGTAAGCCTGATATTAGCCAGACGTTTTACACTAATCAATCAGGGTCTGATGCACCAGATCAGAAGTCATCGACTGATTTGGGTAATTATCTCAATATCACTCCTGACTATGAATTGAGTTTGCCATCATTTTTTATCCCTGAGTTATTATGTGTATACAAACGTTTTTTTTATTTTTTAAGTGAAAAGTATCCTTAAAACTAGTGGATCAGTCGAAAAATTTTGAATTTTTTCAATTCAGCAATATTTTTGTTGGAAATTAATTAACTTTTATATTGATTTCACTGAAAATGGTCTAATTGGTTGAGGTAAACTGTTGACGATTGCATTTTTTAACTCATGAAGACATTTGAATCGAGTAAACATTTGTTTATGTTTAAAAAAGTAGTTGTTTGACACGAATGAAAAAACAAGAAAGATTGAATTAAATTCGAGGAATTAATTTATGAGTTATGAAAATGTTATGAATTTGCACATTTTTCATTAGGGCCACTAGTTTCACTGATATTGCAAGCATAATTTATCCCGACGCAGCATTTACTCGTCTGAGTGTCCTATTATGCACAATAGAATCGTGTCAGCAGAAATTGTCATTCTCACATTTTAATCACACGATATATGTTGGGCACAATTCGTAGAAAATCCTATAACAATGAAAATTATTCTGAAAACTGTTACTGATTGCTAAAGTATTGGAAAACGATAAGAATATTATTCATCACTAAAGTAGAGATGTTATATATTTGCATTAATATAATTGACGAAATCGCTTCAATTGAACCAGAAGAATTACTCAATACGTATAATCAACTTGTAATTAAAATATGAGGTTTAAAATCTCTTTAAACAAAATGTTTATGCAAAACATCATTTGTGTGAAGAAAATGCTGTGTCGGTGTTAAAATATGTCCTAAAAACATTTTTCTAAAAAAAATTCTTTCACAAAGTTTTCATTTCAATCGTTTTATTCTCCATTTCTCTACAAATATAATTACAATTCTTTATAATTCATTAAAGATCACTTACTCTCGAAGCCAGTAGTAAATATTATTTTAATAATGTTGGTCAAAAATTAACATAAAATCGTACAACATGAAAATGAAATTGAAAATTATTCTGAAAAATATTACTGATTACTAAACTATTGAAAAATGATCTTATGAATATCATTAATTCCTAAAAGTAATGGATAATGTTGAATTTAATATTCATTGAGATGTTATAAATTGACATTAATATAATTGTTATTAACATAATTTTCTAAATCCATTTCTCCAAACACTTTACACACTTTTAATTTCCATCTTTCTATTCTCCATTTCTCCACACACACAATTATAGCAATTAATATAATTACACCAATTTTCTCTGCTTCATTAAAGGTCACTTACTCTCGAAGCCAAGTACATCCGGCGAGAGATTAGCCCAGGATCCAGCGCAGGGTGAGTAACCATAAAAATCCATAACTCTCATTCATTCCTCCCTCTCGTACTTCGTATCATGCCTCATGCTGCTGCCCCCCTAAATTCACCCCTCCAACTAAAAAAAAATTATTACAATCGGACCCATTGCTCGAACAAGCCCCTTCACGGGTTAATAACCCCTGAATTAAAACTCACAACAATTTGCCAATCGAACGAAAAAAATTATTCAAAGCAAAATCCCCATTTCATTTTCGAATCATCAGATGTAAAAGGCATTGCAGGGGGCAGATTGATTCCCAAGTATCCAAAACCTTCTGAATCCCCCGAGTATTCTGAGACGATGAAATTAATTAGTACACTGGGTTCACTTCATTAACACGGGCCCTACTGTCTCTATCACAAACAGAATTTATTTCAAATGGTAAAGTAGCCTGCGTAGCTTTGCATAATACAAACACAACATATTTTCGGGTGACAACTTAAGCAATTGATCTCACACTTCATTTCCTCAAGAATCCAACCCCTATTATCTCTCTTGATATGCGAAAAAATGTAGAAAATCATCTGTAACGTCAATGTTTTCCAAGATATCAACAAAAAAGTGTCCATTCTTCATTGCGAATGGGAGAGAGACTCATCAATCTTGGAAAACAATGATCGTATAGTCATGAATGTGAGAATGTGCTGGATACATCAAGGTGATTCTTTCTGATTAATCCGACATGAAGACTTATTGAAAACATCTCCCCTCTCCACTCATCATTTGACAACTGTATTTTTTTTTTTTATGGACAGAGTGCATGATTTACTTTCTCTGAGCCATTATAATTTCTCTGAATAGAATATTCTTGATTAAAAAAATCTACGGGTTAAAAAGGCACTTTCAGGTGTAGGTTTTTGGATGTTGTAGATGCTAGTGAGCATTGCCAAGTGCTGTATGTGTGGCCGACAATCATCGATCTTCCTTTATCTACGATTTTTCAGTGACTATTTTCCCTATTCTTTTCTCTTCTGATTCTAACAAAATAATCCGTGAAAATTGTTTGATTTTCAACGGATGATATTTTATTTTCTGCTGAGAAATATTATTATTTAGTTCTTTGAGTAATTTATTACCTCAAACATGCGGAATATTTATTATTGAAAATAAGTGCGGCACTGGTTTGGTGAAGGCGGTGGTGGTTTTAACCGAACATTTGGCATGAATTAAAGAGCAAATTTATTATCACCGAGGAAGATTGAATTTTCTCTCTGCCATGGTATTGTTTCAATCGATTAGTTAACACAAGCTGTTGAGAGGTAAGTAAGGAAACAAAGTGATAACCATTCAGTATAAAGAGGCAACGAACTATTGTTCACGTAGCGATCATATTTGGATAACAGATGAATTGAAATTTCAAAACGTTAGATTGAGTATTAAATCAAAATCCATGTCTAGTTGGTTGAAGAAATTATCTGTATGGATGTATATCAAATTCATTTTTATTAGTAGGAAACTAACTGAATGAGAGTTCATGAATATGTATGTTTTTGTCAAAATTATCGTACGTAGACGGAGCTGGGTACAGACTTGACTATTTGTTGGTTGGGAATCGTCAGACGTGACAAATGAAATAGTATCTGAATAGTTTACTCAGATAAAATATTATTTGAAAGGATAGTTGATGGAAATTTTTATTTCATTGTTTGATAGTTTCATAGTTTTTTTCTCGTTTCGAACTCTGAAATAAAATAACCACTAGTGGTTATTGAATTTCAGTTTGATGTGCGTGGACGAATTAATAGTTTTGAGTTGATGAAAATAATTGAGTTGGAATTACTATTTCAAATGGTATTACATCATGAATACCAATTTTTTTATTATTGGTTATTTCGAAGTCGAAAAATATTATGTGGAATAAATAGTTGATGAAAACGACTTGAAATATTTTCATTTCATTGTTTGAAATAGTTTTTTCCCATTTCAACTGGAATAACTATTGACTATTAAATTCCAACTTGATAAGACAAAATTGGTGAATAGTTTTCAATTCATAAAAATAATTGACTTGGGATAACTATTAAAAAAAATATTGCATCGTGAATATTCTTAACAATTTTTCATTTCGAAGTCATCAAACGTGACAAGGAAAATAGTATCTGAATAGTTTATGCAGATAAAATACTATTTGGAATGAATAGTTGATGAAAGCGATTAAAAATATTGTCATTTCCTTATTTAGAATATGTTTTCCCATTTCGACATCTTCGGGACAAAATCATCATGTTTATTCCTGTTTGCGAAGCAGAAGCAAATTAATTCAAGAATAGACTGCAATCGCCCAAAATCATGAAATTGAAAGTAAAATTTCCAATAGTATTTCGTCTATTCTCAACTATCCGCCAATCAACGAATAGTTACAACGGGTTAAATTAACGAATGAAACGAAATCCGTAATGACAACTTCAAATAGCATTCCATCACGAAGAACCATTCAGAATACTATTCCTCCTTGATTTCCATGAAAACCCAGCCCTGTACTTTATTACAAAAAAAAAATCAACATAAATCTATAAAATGCCAAAGCGAGAAGTGACAGCAGTAATAATACTAATGGTAAACCGATAAATAAAACGAGGCGAGCACATTGAACAAGCACCTGGCAATGCTTAAGTTGTGGGTATTGGTCGCAGAGATTTATGCTGGCTTACGGCTACGGGTTGGTGCTGGGATCTGGTCATTACACAACAGGAGTGAACAAACTATTTCAATCAGAGTAAAATGAGCAAAAAAAACGAATGAGAAACACGAATTAACTAATGGTTTCCTGCATGACTTTTCACAAATTAAAAAAAAAAATCAACAAAAACAAAAACCAAAAATACTCTAAGTTGTCAGTTATCACTAACAGAAGAACATATTTGGCCCAATTTTCTCCAGGAGGAATAACGTATGTATCCGGTCAACCTCATAGCCTCAGCAAAGCAAATGGCCATGGAAAAGTCTGTGTACACTGCAAACGACGAGGAGTATTTACGTCACGTGGAAAACTTAGGCAGACACGCTTCAAATGTTGGGCCTGCAATGCCTGTCTTTGTCGATGGCCATGTTTCGCGGAATTCCATGAACTCCGGGATATTCCTCATATTCCACCTCCGTAGCACCAACCTGCCCCAATGCCGTACTGTTAATTATTTAAACTAATACCCACAAGATGGAAATTATTAAGATGATGATTCATATGCACGGAGAGGAAGGTTGATTGATCCTTCGTTACTCGCGTCCACGGCACCGCGCCAGTTAAATTCTATTTTTCAATACAACTTCCGAAAAAACTCATTAAAAAGTATGAAAAAATTGGTACGGCTCACTCATTTTATTTGAAAGCATATTCTGCCATTCTTAAACACAGCGAAAACCCCTGATTAGGGAAAATTTACTCCTGTGCTAATTGGAAATAAAAAATACGGCGCCGTGCCGCGATGCGACTGGTCGTGTCGCGGAAATATTTCACACGGCGTTGCCACACTTTTGGCTGCCGGCGCTGCCGGGAGATTGGCGTGTCCACTCTCCGAATGAATTGCGGCAACGGCGCGCTCAGACTTACATTGCGGCGCGGCGCCGCGATGCGGATAAACATGTCGGGCAGTTTAACGCGAGTAACGAAGAGTTAGAAAGTACTTGAAAATCGTGGCTAATTTTACTGGCCGAAAGGCAATCGTGGAGTGAAATTGTAGTTCAATTAAAAAAACACATCTAGGATATGCAAAAATTAGGGTTCCCTGGGCAGTAATATTTCCCAAACGGCCGGGTATTTTTTTTCTGGCTTCGCAGGACTTGGGAACGGACCAAAGTGAAATTTTAGCGTATCGTGTTCGGTAACAATAGTGCCATCAGGGCGAGAGTGCCGTGAGGATTTTTACTCGCGTGCACTGAGAGAGTTCTCAAGCAAGTCTTACTAGTGCCAAAAAAATCGTTTGTCAAATATGATAAAAAGAGGATTTTCTAGGCCAAACATGCGAAGCGTGCGCTGAGATTGAAAATTTTTACTGCAAAAATCGATTTAATCTTTTTAAAAAAATTTATTCTCTGTGCAAACATGAAATGACTGAATAAATTTTGACTGCCAATTTTCGTCTATATAGATGATCCTCAATTTTCGAGTACTAGTCTAGTGATTTCTACACTGTTAAAAACTGTTGTAGGGTAAAAAAAAAATAGAAATGGATTTCGCTCCACGATTACACGAATTGTTCGGTAATTTTTCTCCAACTTTTTTCTCCGTGTATCTTTTCGATTTATTTTTGAAAATTGATATTTCCGGGGTAATGCTCATGGGATTAATCGAATGTTGAGAGACTATCTGCTGTGCAGATTCGAATGACAATGCAGCGAAATTATAAGTTGATGGAGGTAATTTCGTTGATCAATTCTTTAGCGATTTCGGAGGTCGGTCATTGTATTATGAGAGAATCAGGTTATTTTTTTAATGAATACACTTGGAGGTTTCATGACAGGAAGGATTTTAGCAGAGTAACTTGTTCTATTTTTTTGATGGGTTCAGGAGCGATGGGGTGAAATTATCTGAGTTGAAGATTTTCTGATGGTTGGGGTTTTAAACGACATGAAGAGAAAATTTTTTAATTTTTTTTTCTTGAATTTTTGAAGTGAAATCCTAGTGGAAAATACAATGAGTCGAGTGAGAGTTAAAATAGTTGAATTGAAATTGCCATATTTTTGCGGAATTCTTCCTGGAAGTATTACATTTTTACTAGAATTATGATGGAAATTACAGAATAAAATTTAGAGGTAATTTTTATCAACTGAGACTGTTTCACCTTTTCCTCGTATAAAAAATTTTCGGGAATAACCTAGCGATTTCTCTAAGAAATTCTATTGAATTTCTGTTATAATTCTATTGGAAAAACCAATTGAAAATTGTACAATGTTGGTGTTTTTTTATTTTGTTTTTTTTAAGAGATATTTATTGACTGAAAAAGATTTACAGATGTTGATTTTTCTGCATCTGATTTGGATCAGATATTATAAGAATTTAGAGTGATTTTTTTTCTTGACTAGTATTATAAAAAATCAAGAAAAATCCAATGAAAAAAGTATCGAAAATTTATGCCCAAAAATTTCTACAAAGAATGCAAAAATCCATTCATTCGGATTTTCAATACAATGAAAGTAACGAATAAATAGAAAGTTTCAAGAACTCAATAGTTTGTTATAGTTTCAAAAGAAATTTGAAGAGAAAGCGCCAGATTCTTCTACAAAAAGTCTCAAGACTAGAAAAAAACAGAAATTCTTTGAAAACTTTGCGCCCGGAATTCTCAGCCAAAATGGGATGAAAAAAATCTGAAAGACGGTTTAAAAAATTTATTCCTTTCACAGAAATCGGATGAAGCAAGTTGAAACCGATCTGAAAAGACGAATAATTTTGACAAATGTTTAAAAATGCGAGGTGACGACGCCGCCATGTTTGAAACTCCGTCCGCCATCTTTGAAACTCCGTACCCATTCAAGATGGCGGCGCTCAGGCCTGTTCACCACCTCGAGTTTTTGAACATTTCTTAAAACGATTTATCTTCTTCATATCGCCGTCAACTTATTCCACTCAGTCTCTAGAGAAGGAACAAATCTTTCACGCCATCCTTCAGATTTTTTCGTCCACTTTTGGGCGAGAATTCATGACGCAAGATTTTCCCAGCATTTCAGATTTTTTTTTCTCAGTTGTGAGGCTTCTCAAAATTTTTCATACATGTCGTTACTGAATACATCGAACATTTGGAGGTGAGAATCAACATGGATTTTCGTACTTGACAATTACAAGATGCCATGATATTTATTACAGTGTCAATGATTGTGTCCAACGAATCTTTCAATTTTTCTTTTAAATTTATTGAGCGTTTCCTACAAACGAATATCTAAGTACAAAGTAAACATACTCGGATACTCGAAAATATTATCTCTTGAAATAGTTGAGTACCGTTGTAAATTTCAGGGTAATTATCTTATGGAATGTACATATATAGACTGATAAAATCATTAATTATTGAGAAAAACCGGAGTAATACTCTCTAGCTATCGTACGACAGGTGGCAATTCGTTTATTTCATGAGAAGAGATCTCTCGCTGTCCATAATGCTCAATTTTCTTAGTGTCTGACGATGTTTTGTATATAAGTAATTGTAAAGTTGCCAGGAAGATTGAGGATAAATTTTTTTTCTAGAGTTTAAAGACATTCTGTGCCATAATTATGATGAGTTATGTTTTATGGTTTTCTATTATTTCATATTCTCATAATTATTCAGATAATAAAAGTATTCTTTGAGTTTTTACACTGAAATTTTGTTTTAGTTCCTTCAATGCGATGATTTTATATTTGGGTAGATTAATTGTTTTAGGGATTTGGGATCACGTATGAAAAAATTTAATAGAGTTATCGAATTATTTAAGTTTAGGAGATAATAAATAATGAAATGCGGACCAAACGCGGGTTGTGGGTCCCCCGAACTCGATTTTTCCTTCTTATGAGAAAACGGTTCTTACGATTTTCTTAAAAAACGAATCCGTGGTAGATTGACAAATTCCGAATACGGTGAATCTTTGGTAAAATTTTATAGTGCATAGTTTCTGCGATATTCAACTCTAACAAATGGAAATTAATTCACAAATATTTTCTTATTTGATTCAAACAGTTATTGTTGAAAAATTAAGTCATTTAGACTATTTTCCGGAAATCCATACAATCCTGAAATTTTACGTAAAATTTTTGAAATTTTTAACAATCACTCATTCACAGGAAATTTTCACATATTTGTCATTGAAAAATCGGTTCAATTCTGGACTATTCAGTGGAATTGCAATTTTCAGGTTCACATGATAATGAAAATGATTAAAGAATTTGAAAATTTAAGTAACAATTTCCTCGAATTTTTAATTCACAACATTGAGAAATTAAGTGCAACTATTGCTTAATTTTCAAAAAATTTCCAACAGTTTGAGAGATAAAAGTTCAATTCCACTTTCTTCCGTCGCCGCTGCATCCTATACCCGTATTATTGAGGATTGTGGCAGTCCCAGCTATGAAATTAGCAGTCGGAAAAAATAGCCGAAAAATATAAATTAAGATATTTTCCATATAAGAAATACGTATCATCCATGAGCTGATAGTGCATCTTGTATTCACTCACATGGAGATGATGTACCTGAGATCAACTTCACATATTTCAATCACAAGAAGTGAATGAGAAAATTAGAATGTGCAATATGTGAACGACGTCAAGTATTTGGAAATGCCGGATTTTTTTTCACTTATATTTTTTCTGTGCCCGCAGCACCAACGTCGGCTATTTTTTTCGTAGATCGTGCACTGATGGAAGGATTCATTCACTCCTTCACTCATTTGCTATCAAGCTTTGTAACTATTAATGAATGCACTATTTAGAAAATCCGACCAACGCAAGCCTTCGATGACATTCCTACTGACAGAACGATTCATTCATAGTTAATTGACCCATCCTGTTGAGTGTTCCAAATCCCATTTCTTAATACTCAGCTCATTTGAATGACATCTGAATCATTAAAAAACAATATTTGTTGCAATTAACTGAAAGACTAATGGTGCATTCATCTCAATGTTTTTCTGTCCCCCAAATAATTTTCCGAAAGAATTCCAAATAATTTTACCAAAAATTCTATGAAATTGAAAATTTCCCTCTCTTGGTTGTCATTAGTAATAATTGAATCATTCTATCAGTGCATTCTTTGATAATAAAAAAACTTCAAACGCCCGCGTGAAAAATAAGAAACCTGTCGTTCCAACCGAGACTCGAACCGCCGAACCTCTGCTCGCCACCCCTATATACTTGCAAACAGCCCCGATTTGCCTTCACGAACCGATTGTTGACATACTACTGGCTAATTTTTTCCAAATCCATAAACCATGACATAAAAATAGCCATATTTTTTGTTAAACTAATTGACGCAAAGCAAAAGTGTTTATGAACACACGTTCGAGGTTAAATATTTTTTCTTCACACATGCGAATGTCACGGGGAGACAAAAAATCCGTCGACGAAAAATATTCGCATGTGAAACAGAGGTCTCTGGTGCAGAAATCGACATTCGCACATGAGATCTGTGAGATCTCGACTTCCGCACGTGAAAGTATCTTCACACAACTCGAGAATAGGCGACCGATCGGCGACCCTCACACTCGTCAAAAGTTTTTTCCGTTCTGATCTTCAATTTTCCCAGTCCGAGGATTGGTATTGACCCTTGCCCGAACTGGCAAAAGTGAAAGTCACTAGGGAAAGATATCGCTCGCGCCTGGTACCATGGGGTTTTTTCCCCGCGTGGTTGGCCAGTCCGAGCCGCAGGCGAGGACGCCAACTCCACGCGGGTAAAAACCTCATGGCACTTACCCTGAAACATACTATTTCGGCCTTATGACGAAAATAGCTATTTCGTCTCTGCTTCACGTTCTCCTCGTCCCGTAAAGTGCACTTTTCGGCACGAGGTGAACATAGCAGGATTGACAAAAAAAATTCAGCCACTAGTACGTTAACAATGAATTTCTCCTTTTCTAACTCCTGTTTCGAGAGCTGTTTGCACCCCCCTAGATCAATCTCGCACGGCCACTGCCATCCGTAAAACCCCAAAGATTCATGTAAAGATTGAAACCTTGGTATATCCATACAGAAAAAAAAAACGGAATAATTCACAAAAATTTACGATCAGATATGAATGGTTATTTTCTGGTTAGAGGCTTAGGTAGTGGTTATGGGGAATTACTGACATCAATTAATTCTTAACATAATTAGCAAAAAAAAACATCCAGTAGCTGCCTATAATGCAAAATCTCATAATCTCTGAAATTAGAGTTTTGACCGTTAAATAGAGGAGAATTAAAAAATCAACAATAAAATAAAAATTGAGGCTGTGTGTGTATGGGAAACACTTTGGATTGTGTGCGCAGAATCAAATACCGTATCGTGCCTCCGCCCATCTCACCACATCACTCACGGTTATGAAAGACGAAGACTTCCGCGGCATCATCACGAGGACGGTACACGATGGGTTTGCGATGTTTGTGGAAAAATCTACACACGTGGTGACTCACTAGCACATCATCGTAGTATTCACAGAGGAGATACAGTATGTCCAATATGTCGTGCTGTATTCACGCGCAAGTACACGATGCGCTGTCACTTGTTAAACATACATGGATTGAAATGACCAAAGATGACGTCGTTGAAAAAATAAAATATTTTTTTCCCCCTCAATTTAACAGCTAATGAGTATTGAATAAACTGAATGAATTGAAAGAGCAGTATCATTCACAGGATGATTAATCGTTGGCATTAGAAGTCAATACGGACAATGGAGATTTAAAATATTGTGATTAAAAATGTATATTTTGAATTTTAATGAATTATTCCGAATCCAGTGATGTTCATCCTCTTTCATGATGGTCTTATGATGTTTATGTAATATAGAGCATTCTAGTGCTTTGAAGATCTAGTGTAATTTTACGAAATGAGTATTGTAAGATCTTTGGATTTTTCGACTTTATGATGAGTTCCCTTGTTTTTTATGTTGGTTAAGATTCTTGCCGAGTCCATTAGCACGGCACGTTGTTACTTATGTCGGTGTTCAAAGTTTCGCAACGAAATATTTGGTGAGGATATCCTAATGGGGCAGTTCTTGTTGTGGAAGGGGTTTTATTATTTATTTTCGATTTTACCGTTTGGTAACTTTCGCTTGACGAGGTTATAAGATGTTAATGAAAATTCAGCTTATGAATTTTCTCAAGTCACGTTATAGTCATATATAATTTTAGATCATTTTTATTAGTGTATTTATTTTAAAAATCGTTCAAATTTAATAAAACACGCTTCGAGGAATAAAATGAGCTCAAGTACATGAAAAATTATTGGAAAAACTGTCATAAGAGGTCTCGGGGGTAAACAAAGCTGAAAAAAAAATCGGGGAAAATTTTACGCCAATTTTCAGCCAATAGAAGATAGAAAAATCTGAAGAATGATTCAAAAAATTTGTTCATTTTCTAGGAACTGAATGCAACGAATTGAAGATAATCTGGAGGGGATTAATAAGTTTAAGAAATGTTCAAAATCACGAGGTGACTGATAGGTGTGGGCGCCATCTTGCTTGAATACCCCCTCCCTCTGGCGGAAGGGAAATTGAAGATGGCGGCGCCTCCACCTCGAGTTTTCAAACATTTCTTAAAATTATTTATCCTCTTTAGATTTCTCTCGACACGCGTCATCCAGTTCCTACAAGAGGAATAAATTTTCCAAGTCATCTTTCAGATTTTTCCGTTCCCTTGTGGCTGAGAATTCATGGCGTAACCGTTTCTCCATATTTCAATAACTTTTTTAGACTCGAGGCCTTTTAAAATAAATGTTCATAAATTTTCAATTAGTCGATTACTTAAAAAATCGATGGTCACTAAATAAAAGTCCAGAATGTGAGGTTTTAGAGGGCTAATTCTGCTGAAGGAGCTGCACCACTTGGATATCTTCAGCGATAAATAATACTTTTATATTCTTGGCTACAGTATTGAAACAAATCTAATTTTTTAAATATTTTTTTAAATAATTTCTCTAGATAATCATTCATCATCGAATCCTACACTGTGCCAGTTCGCGCCTCTCTCTCTCTCATTTCTTTTTTCACTATCACATAATTAAGTCAAAATTTCAGGCAAAATATGTACGTAAACATTCTATCTTCAGCCCGAAGATCAGAGCCTCACATTGTATCTCGAATATTGCTGTAAGTGTGAATAAAAATGCTTCTTAGAGACAGTAATGATCCACTTCGATATTAACTTATTCGTAAGATAATTTTCCGCCATTTATATTTAAAAAATGATTATTTTACATTGAACAGAAAATTGTTGAGTAATCAACATAATTTTCATCCATTCCACCGTAAAGAGAGGGTATCGAATGAAGGAATTCTATGATTGTCGGTTCACTCGTAAAATAACAAAACATAAAAAATTATTTTTTGTTAACAGAGAAAGCACAAATTGCAATGACTCATGAAAAAAAATTCACGTTTTTTTGTTGAGAGTGTGGGTAGGTACCGCGTGATTCTTCTGCTTTTTTGTGATATCTTTCTTCCAGTGTCAAAGACTCACATTGAGGAGAGGTTGACCCCGGGGGAAAACGTTTTCGTTCTTCGAGGAAAAATTTTTAAAAGAACTATTTTTTGCATGGTTTCCTCAACAATCCGATTCTGTAGGTGAAAATGGTCTCCGATCGCTCACAAATAGAGTTTTGAATTTTTGCGACGGAAAATGCAAGTTAAGGAGAGACTGCACTGAAATTTTAAAATCGCGGGGCGGTCATTTACCGTGCGAATGCGGTCTTCCGAAAATTTTCATTTTTTACGTTTTTGGAATATTTTTTTCTCCAAATTTCTACAGGTGAACAATCTGAAAAATTGTTAATCGTGTTTGATTCTCTCTGCAGAATCCTATTTTTTATCTCAATGTGCGATAGTAGAATTTCAGAATTTCATTTTACGCACAAGTGATAAAAACAACTGTTTCAAAAATCTATACATTGTGGATTTTTTCAGAGTTTAATTTTCGGTTAGTAAAAATTCAAATCTTTAGTTTCGAGCGGTCGAAGACATTTTTCACCTACAGAAACGGAATCCTGAGGAAAAAACATGGGTAATGGGTACTTTTTGAAATTTTTCCTCAAGCAAACATATTACACTTCGATGCGAGTGCGTAATAGTTATTTTCATCACAAGGTCTACAAAGTATTTTCTGACGAATGTGGCTTCGCCTTCGGCTCGGCCTATAATCACATTCGTCAGAAAATACTTTTGGACCGTGTAATGAATGCAATTTTTCATCAGAAGGCCCGTAAACCGCGATCAAACCGAGCGAAGCGAGGTTAGAATCGCGGTTTACCGGGTCTTCTCACGAAAAAGTAGTTTTTGACCCGTGGGAGATGTGTAGCGCTCGCCGAAGGTGCGTACTACCTTCCCAAGGGTCAAAGAACACTTTTCCCACAAGTGTCGAACACTATTTTTCATCTCAATGTGTGGAAAGTGGGATTTTGTGCACGAAGCGTGCGGAAAATTTCACTTTACGCACAAGTAATGAAACAAATTCAAGTGATCAAATAATATATTCCGATATGAGTGCGGAATAGTGCACGAGTCAAAAAACACTTTTCCCATAAGTATCGAACAATATTTTTCATCATGCTGTGCGAAAATAGTATATTTCGTTACGAGTGCGGAAAAGAGTTTTTTGGCTCGTGGGAGGTTTATAACACGAGCCGACGGCCAAAAAACACTTTTCCCACGAGTATCGAACGCTATTTTTCATCACAATGTGCGGAAAAAGTACATTTGAGTTAAAACAACACTAAAAAGTGACTTTTTCGCACAGCGTGATGAAAGAAAATTTTCTGTCCGGGTTGAACCTCACCTCAAAATTAAAATAGAAGTAAATCGTTTGAAGTATTGCATGAAACACATTAATAAAATTGGTACGTATGCGTTTACTATAAATAAATGCTCCTGGAGTGTAGCATGATTGCCTTAGAATCATAAATAAACATAAATAAACGAAAAAGTCATAGTACTATCACCGATGAGCACAGTTTTGTAATTATTTTGATATTGACATCAGTGTTTGTTTGATTACAATTTCTCCTTTAATTTGTACATTCATTACTTTCATTGTGTGTGAATGTCGTGTGAGAGAGCGATAGTTTGTCAACATAATGTACAAAATGAGTAAATGAATAAATTCACAGAGATCAACATGATTAAAAGATTAATTGATCGTATCGTCGATTGAAATTTTCATTGAAAAAAAAAAAACAACAACGTCCATATTAAAAAAATCAACATAACGAAAAAACAATGTGAAAAATTAGCATGAAATAATTTATTTGATTTAGATTCACGTACAGTGGTGATCGAGCAACCGTCGCATTCTTGCAAACTCTGTGGTAAATCATTTTGGAATCGAGACTCAATGTATAAACACATGAATATGCATAAAGGGACAACCCAGTGTCCAGTATGCCACAAAGTACTGAGCCGTACAACTCACATGAAACGTCATTTAAAGAATCGACACGGATGGTTGGGATTTGGTACAACAGATAATATACGTAATTCAACGCAATTACCGGTTGCTGCAACAGCTGTAACTCAACAGAATACAAATTCAGCCGGTCCAGAAACCAATGCAACATTCACAACGATAAGAATTAGAGAGAGCAGCGTTGAGAGAATAACGTCCAGTCCCATTCCTTAATGCCAATAATCACCAAAGATGTGATTTAAAAAAAAAAGAACGGCTACAGAATGAAGATTTAACATTGAAGAGGGTTCAGTGAACATTTTAATTCCGATAAAATGTTGGTAGATTATTATCGTCTCACACTAGTCACTTATACACAGTTCAAGGGATATTGTGTATATGTATGTATGTATTAAGTGTACAATATGAATACACCAGATGATTATTGACGATTTTTATCGTTTGGTAACGCGTGTGAATAATTATAATATATCAGCATAAAATATTTTATAACCAAAGAATCAACCAAGAATTTATGGGCAATCGAAATTTGACTATTATTGATTAACTTCATCTAGTCACATTTTCGGTTAATTTCGAGTACTTAAGTTATGTCAGGAGGATTGTGCATTTTTTATTTCATTGACGAGGGTAAGGGGCCATTCAAATATTACATGAAATCCACGACAGCCCCCTGCTATGGCGATTTTTTTATTTTCTGCTTAACAGTGAATTGAAAATAGCGAAGCGGTAGAACGGTTGAAGTCGGTTTTAATAATTTGCTAGTTTTTAATGAATAGCTCGGAATCTAAGGCAGATAGCGGAATTTTTGTTATGATCTTTTTTGTGGAGCAAATTGAGAGCTGCAAAAAAGGTCGTAACGAAAATGTCGCTATGTCTCTGAGTTTGGGAGATATTCCCCGAAAACTCGGCTGAGTTGTTTTTTCTTGCGATTGTGAGTGTTTTTTAATAAATTCTGAATACCGTGAATTTTTTTAAAAATTTAAAACAAGAGCGCTAGGCTTTCTCAACGAAATTTTATAGAGTCTCTGTTGAAACTCTGTATGAATTCTATTGAAAGATTCCTTTTGTTTTTTGCACCAGTTTTCTTGAAAATTATGCAACGTTTTAATTATGCCGCGTTTTATATAAATATTTGTTTATAAAAAATGTCTGCAGATGTTGATTTTTCTGTATAACTTATTCTGTGGGGATTTTTTTATGAGAATTCCTGGGCATAATTTTTCTAATTTTTTTTCTTGGAATTTATTATGCAAAACAAATAAAAATACAAAAAATAGGAAAATTGACGCTCAAGAATTTCTCTAGATAAATAAATATCTATTGACTTTTTTCTATCAAATATATCTTAACAAAATGACTCGGTAAGTTTGCACAATCTTCTACAGAAAAAGCACAAAAAACTAATAGATTTTTTAAATAGAATTCTAATAAACGTTTAAAGAATTCTTATAGATCTGCAATAGAATTTCTTAAAGAAAGCGCTACATTTTTTTTATTACATATTTTCATGCGTGTCGTCACAAACTACAGACCCCCCCCCCCTCCTCT
>NW_021680364.1:1329770-1388778 GCF_001412515.2 Diachasma alloeum
CCCCCCCCTCCTCTTATCGTGTGACGTAATATTTGAATGCACCCACAAGTTTTCATCATTTAGTTGCCATGTTTTCATTGCTAGTCAATGGTTTATTTTGGGTTAACTGCCAGTAGCGTAGGCCATTAGTCATTTCATTTAATTATATTTTTTATTCATTGATTAGAGACGCATAGACCAATCGCATAGACATGGTCTATAGGACATTTATGTAGGATGATTCTGTATGGAATTCATTTTAATGAAATGAAAGTCCATTTTAAATTTTAATATTCATTTCAACAATATTTTAATGAAAACTTCTGATTATACGGATTAAATGATTCATCCATTTCTGAAGAAATTCTTGATTAGAATAAAAAAACGTTTGCTCATATCTAAGACTATTCATTTAATGGGAATAACAACGCGAATAAAATTCGAGTTTAAGTTTGAGTAAAAGTTTTTCAAATTAACCCGTTTACTTGATTAGACTGAACTGTCCCGGGTTATATAGGTATGTCGTATATTACGTTCGGATAATTTTTATAGACAGTAGAATAGTCTGTAGAAATTCCTAGAAGCACTGGGATTTGGGATTTTCGCAATTTCATAGGTTTTAATTATTTTTGTTTACTATTATTACTCTTACGATATTCTAAAAATTTTCTAAGCCTCAATTCTTATAGGCGTCTTTCTAAAACGTCATTCTGGAATTGGAAATGGACTTCAATGCCCAGAATACTGACGCATTTTAATAAAAGTCTATTTGAAATTTTTCTATTCATTTGAATTCCTTGAAATATTTCAAGGAGAAGTTTTGATTATATGAAATAAATTATTCACTCATTTCTGAATAAGTTTTCTATTAGACTAAAAAAAACTGCTCAGGTCTAGAGGACTATTTATTCGATGGGAATAAAAACGCAAATAACATGTAAAATTTAATTTAATTCAAAAACGCGATTTAAATGAAGGCTATTTAATTCGAACGAACTGGCTGTCGTCTATGACATTCAGATAATCTAGACGGTATGTCTATAAAAATAACTAGAAGCAATTGGGATTTTTGCAATTTTATAGGTTTTAATTATTTTCGTTTACAATCACTAAAACGAAATTAAACAATTTTCCAAGTCTCAATTCTTTACAAAACTTATAGAACTCCGGACAGAATCGCCCTATAGCCATGATGTTTTACAGCTCAAACGAATATAATCTTTGAAAATAATAAGCATTAGAGTTTTCAATCACTTTTCAGAAGAATTTCTACTTCGAAGAACGAAATGAATATTTCCGGTAGATTCTTAAACCCAAAAGTCTATGTGAATGTCCTATGGAAGAACTGTACGATTTAAACCTGCGTGTAATTATTATCATTCAAGCCAAATGATCCTTCATCTTGTCAAGATAATTTCAATGTAATTAATCGTTAAGAGTTGAAAAATGAACCCACCAAATTTTCTAATTACAAAATCAAACATATATACTCGAACTATAGCTGTAAGTCTAGATTTGCCAAAAAAAATTGGATAATATAGGAGTTTATTTCTTAATCAGTACGTTATAAAAATCTTATATGCAGGGTTTTCAAGCTCGTGTGATGGATATTCACTCAAGTCGTGAAGTTTCTCACAAAAATAATTTGCATTGACCTATGAGGAAATCATTTAAAAAATCGGATTAATCCTCCCTGGAGCAATTTTCCCTCGTAGTTCCACTGAAATTGTCTCCACAGACAATGAGACACAGCCTATAAGATTTTTCCCTGCGTCACGAATAAATTATCTAATAATTTATTTCGAATGGAGATTGATTCCCCTTTTCTTTCGATCGAGTGAGTGCCCTCGCTTATCCAGAAATTTACCGAAATTCTGCTCATTGTTCTTTATTTATTTAATTTGATGATTACTTGACCATCAATTGTGTATTTTGAATCACTAGTGTGTACGTTTATGTGAAATTATTGATTCAATATCGACGTTCTATTCGATTTAACGGTAAAATTGACGTCGACATCAGCCAGGCCTTCAAATAGACAAATCTACGAAAAAATGATAGTCTATCTATAATAAATATATATGTGTACGATAATATATATATATTATAGCCTGAATTATTGGAAAACACGGATGGTTTCGTTCTGTCACACCACAAAGTGCAAATATTATTTTGTTCGCCAAAGAAATTGATGTGGAGAATAAACAAAATGATATTGCGCATTCTGGAGTCAATGATATATCGATATCAATGATAGATACCGGATTGCCACTTCAATTTGCTTGTTTTATGGAGGAAGATTCAGAGGTGAACCCTAATATATCGTAAATAACGTAATCCCATGTTTGACTTATAGCAGGAAAAATATATGTAAGTAAACATGTGTGTGAATAAAGTTTTGAAAATTATGAAAAAAACAAACCTGAACGTGTGTCCTTCCCTTTTCAAATCACATCTGTTCTTTAATTGATTGGAAACGATACTATTGCTCCTTTCACGGCATACTGAACAATTTTATAGAAAAATTTAGCGAATTCGCTGGAAAATTCTATTGGATTTCTGTTGAATTTTCTCTTAATTTTTCGCCGATTTTGTCGAGAAATTTCGCTGGTTTGCGCGTGTTTTATTTGGAATGATCAATGAAAAATATTCTATAGAAAAAATCAATAGAATTAGATTTTTTGTATAGCTCGATCTACAGAAATACTTTCTATAGAAAATTCTCGGCTCGAGTTCCCGAAATTTTCGTTTGATGTGGTTTTTAAAAAGAGAAGAAAAATATACTGAAAACAAATAGAAATTTCGTGTCGAGAAATTTCTATAGAAAATGGAAAAAATTCTATAAAAAAATCAAATTCTACTCATTTTTTTAATAAAATTGTTTCTATTAGACATTTTTTATTTAAAAAAACGCATGAAAGTTGCGGATATCTTCAATAGAATCGGCCAAAAACTAATAGAATTTCAACAGAAATCAAATACAATTTTCTATCAAATTTCCCAGATTTTTCTATCATTTTTTCTCGTACATTACTCTATAATGGATGAAAGAAACCTCAAAGTTAACTAAAGAAATGTGCAACGAAGAGTATTAAAAATTGTTCGATTTTTTATAATCTCATCCGCATGAAGCTTGTGAGCATCGATCTGCACAGCTCTGCACGCGAATACTTCAGCATTCTTCATTGAATTGTAAAATGCAGGTGGCAAAACTTCGAAAAAATCATGATCAATGATTCTCGCATTTGTTAGCATTCTACCGTTCCTTTGATTTGTCCCTTTTACAGACTCAATTTTACACACTCAATTTTTTTTTCTTGAGGGGATTCGATCGGTATGAATTGAATTGATAAAGTTTATGAGGAAAATCTAGAATTATGCGGTATAGTTGCATAATTCTTAACACAAATTGGGGAGATGCAAATAGAATTCTTCATGGAAGTTTAATAGAATTATAGTTTCAATAAAAAATCAACATAATTTCGTTGGAAAAGCTAGGGTTTTGTATTAAATTTTGCTCGGACATGGTTAAATTTAATCAGACAGTTTCATCTGTTGACCACGAGTTCATACAAATAAAATGCAGACTTAAATCTTTTCCTCCTGGAGCAAAGCGTATAATATAATAAATGCAAAACGGACACTTTCCAAATTTTTTTTTTACAAAGTTGTCAAAATTTTTCCGAATAACTCAAAAACATGGGTTAATTTCCCACGACTGACAATAATCGAAAAATTCTCCGTGAGAATTGTTCGCCGGGCCAGATTTTCGGACCGATCGAGTCACCTCAACCCCGACCAATCACTCACCTAGTGACTGCGCTCACAGAGGGTCCAACTCATCGCCAACCCTGAGAAATGACGCGTTTGAATCAAATAAGACGCTTTATTAAAAAATTTCCCATTCTTTTCAATAATTTTTTCGTTGGAAATTAATGGACTGATGTATTTGTTTCAATGAAAATATTTCCATTGCATGAACTAAATAATTCAGAAGTCAAAAAAACTATTGAAATGTGGGGAAAACTCACGCTACGAATTCTCAGCCAAAAGGGGATGGAAAAATATAAAAGATGGTTTGAAAAATTTCTTCATTTTTTAGAAACAGATAGGCACGAGCCGAAGGTGATCTGAAGAGAATAAATAATTTTAAGAAATGTTTAAAAATGCGAGGTGATTGACAGGTCTGGCCGCCATCTTGTTTCGATACATCCGGTTTTTGCAGAAGGAACAAATATTTTAAGCCATCTTGCAGATTTTTCCATCACCTTTTGGCATTTTTAGAAATGTTTAAAAATACTAGGAAGCGCCGCCATCTTCAAACCCCCTATTCAAGCAAGATGGCGGCACTTGTCAACCACCTCGCATTTTCGAACATTTCGTAAAATTATTCACTCCTTTCAGATCACCCTCAAATTCAACGCCCGGTTTCCACAGAAGGAACAAATGTTTTAAGCCATCTTTCAGATTTTTCCATCACCTGTGAGCATTTATAGAAATGTTTGAAAATATGAGGTAGAGGCGCTGCCATCTTGCTTGAATAGGAGCTGTGAAGATGGCGGCGCCCACACATGTCGACCACCTCGCATTTTCAAACATTTCTTAAAATTATTCACCCCCTTCAGATCATCTTCAAATTCAACACCCGGGTTCTACAGAAGGAACAAACATTTTAAACCATCATTCAGATTTTTCCATCCCCTTTTGGCTGAGAATTCACGGCACAAAGTTTTCCCGCATTTCATTCTTTTTTACTTCCGAGGCCTCTCAATAAATTCCTTCTCTTCGAAACTCGGAAACTTTTTTATCTATTGAAAAAACTTCATCTGATGTGGACAGAATCAAAAATACAAATCAGCTATTTGACTAAAATAAAGCTTATTTAATTCAAATGAATTGCTCATCGTCATTCGTCCTATAATCCCCATTAATAAACAGAACATAATTGTACAGCAAAAGAAATAGCCCGGGGGTCACGTGAGCCTGTTAATGTGTTGCAGGGGGGGTGGGACGAAAACGGAAGCATGTTGGCGATACAACTGGTCAAGTGGTGGTGCAGGGTCCAGGGCGTTTTTCTTGCAGTCTCTGCGGAAGTGTTTACAAGCACCTCGCATCGCTGACCCAGCACCTAGAAGTGCATCGGAACCAGACAACCTGCATCCTATGTCACACCACTCTCAGTCGTAGAACCGACCTGCGTCGTCATATGAGATTAAAACATAACATGCAATGGCAAAAGACGATCCAGAGGCATCGGAGTCCAAAAAAAGGAGTGAATTCGTAAATTCAACGATTTTTCATGGTCTTGAGAGCATAACATGACGATTATTCATTTATACGATTGAGAGGGGCCCGCACTGAAATTTTAAAATCTCAGGGGTTCGTTATCGAGCTGATGAGTTTACTAACTTCAGTTTTAATTTAAAAAATGAGAAAAAAATTGGGTTTTGAATTTTTTTTTGATGGAATCTTTAAAAGTGTTCTCATGACGCAATTCTCAGTCGATTGAATTGAATTTTGGTTTATACATACAGGATACACGCGTAAATATGAGTAAATGAGGCTTTTTGAATTTTTGTTTTGTTTTTGGAATTTTTTTTTTCAATATTTTTTTTAATTTAAATTTTTGTAAATTTTTTTAAATTTAATAATTTTTTTCTTATATTTTTACCGTAAAACTGAAGTAGTAAATTCGTCAAAACAATAGATGAAGGCACCAGTGACATCGAAATTTCAGTGCGACCGTCCCTTAACGAAGTTACTTGATTTCATCCGGATTTTTAAAAAACACTGGAATATGTTCATCGGATAGATGTGCATTCATTTTCATGATTTCATTGACATCATTCTTCGCGCTTTGATTCAGATACTTTTTTGATTTTTTTCCTCCAAGACCCTCTATCAGGTTTGAAAAAATTTAATGGAAAATCTAGTGCGAGAAAGGAAATTCCGGAGGATTTAAAATTCGAAAAAACTACTGAATTTTACTGAGCAGTTTTTTAATGGATATTTAAAGGAAAGAGTTAACGGATTTTGATTTTTCTGCACGATTTATTATCCTGATTTTTTTTATATAAAATTCCTTGAGAATGGATTTTTTATATTTTTTGCAAAGTTTCATAATTTTAAGTTCAAATCGATTACAAAAAAAATTGAATTTTTAAATGGAATTCTTACAGATAACGTAAGCTTTTTCAATCAGTTTTTCCATATTTGAGAAATTCATGCCCACAAATTTCCGTAGAAAAAATCTCAAGAAAATAATTGACATAGAAACCCAAAATCCATCGATTTTTTTCTATCAAATATCCATAAAAAAATCGCGCAAAGGTCAGAAAACAATACATTTCAATACAAGTGGGACGGATTTTTTACGAGTGTGCACTAACAAAAAAATATAATTCTGCCAATGAAATTTGTTTCGGACAAACAAAGTCCCAAAATTTCCTTGCAAAATTTCACTATAAATTTTTGTCCGAAATAAATTCAATTGGCAAAATTATATTTTTTCCTCAGTGTGAAGTTGGCGGCCCGAGGCGACGCCCAGGGCTGCCATCCCAAGAGCTGAAAAATTCCGTCGCACACGTGTCTGAACTATATTTTTCGTCAGCCATGTTGCGTTCATCGAGTGCCGAACCTGTTACAAGTAAACGAAAATACTTTTCGGCACGAGGTGAACACAGCCGCAATGACAAAAACTGATATAATTTCCTAGTGAAAACGCTAGATTTTTCTATTGAATGATTTCAGTATCGAAGCGGGAAAACTGATCAAGTGGACCTGACCCTAATCTGAGTTTTTGCGGAATATCTCCGAATCTAAGGGAGATACCAAAATTTTCGTAATGACCTTTTTCACAGCTCTCTGTTCGCTCTACAAAAAAGATCTTGACAAAAATTTCGCTATCTGCCTTAGATTCCGAGATATTCGTCGATAACTGACCGGAAGTCACAATGTAGTTGAACCGTTTTACCGCTTCGCTACCGATTTCACACTTGTACTTCCCATTGTTCTCATTAAAATGTTTGGAGACACGTTAAAGGGTGTGCTACTGAGCTGAAATTGAAACCTATCTGTTGGAAAATCGCTGTAGATTAAACGCAAATAGGAACCTTCATTTGATTCGCTTCGAAGGCCTCTCGGCCGTGTGCTAAATAAAACCACATGCTTTCGTACATATGGATTTCATATTGTTATATGTAAGATGATTTATATAAGTATAAATCAATCATGGAATATTCTAGTCGTCTTTCTACAGTATTTTAATCCACTCATTATCAAAATCTACGGGTGTATGGAGGAAGCACATGTAAAATTTAGTTGGACAGTGCATGAACTTGATGATCATTACGAGCATTGCGAATACATTTGTCAATCGGGTACTATCAGGATGGAAGTTAACATTGGATGTTATGTTATGTGCGGAGTGAACTGGATTTTCTTTCTGCACGTTAATTCGATGATCCGTCCATGAGGTACAGGCTTTCACGTATGAATAAAGAATTGATGGAAAAAACTAGCGCTCGATCTGAGAAATTCTGCTGAAATTCAGTTTTCTGTTGAAATTCTTGGACGTATTTTCCCATTTTTTCCCCTGTATTTTTATTTTTTTCTCGTAATAAAATTCAGGAAAAAAACGCGGAGAAAATATGTCCTGGAATTCTTATAGAAAAGTCTACATCTGTAGATATTTTTCTATGAACAAAATACTTTATCTAAAAATGTGGAAAGAGGTTGCATAAGTTTTAATAGAATTGGCGCAAAAATAGACTCTTTCAATAGAAAATTGATAGAATGACTGAAAAAAAGCCCTAGGATTTTCTGGTAATTTTTTTCATATGTTTGGAACCAATAAATTACCGAGAAATGTGATTCTGTCAGGAGAGGAGAGACATTAGAATATGGAGCCGATTCCACGAATCATCTCCACCTACAAGAGATATACAAAAACATTTCGTAGAAAAACAGAATTCGCCACAAAATTCTGACAAAATTTATGACGTGGAAATATCTATTGAAAAATCCACTAGCAAAAAAAAAACTTTCAACCAAAATTTTCACAGAAAACAAATCACATTTTGCAGATTACATTAGCAGACAGTTTTGTTGATAATTCATTATTTATTATACAGCAGAATTTTTATAATTTTCATTGACAGGAAATCCAAATCACAGAATCTACAGAATTTCTCATCTAAAAAACAATTTCCACGATTCGCTTCTTCTGCGTTTGAAATCTTCACTTTTACATAATCAATTACCAATTAACGAGCAATATTTCTAATGTTTATGAATGAAAAATTAATTATTTAGGGCCGAAACTTGAGATTAAAAAAAAATTTATGCAAATTCCAAAATTCTCTGGTGGAATGTCTCTCTGGTCTCCTCTCCCCTGACCCCAAACATCTCGATAATTATTGATCTTCAGTAACAGCACACAATCTTTGAATCCCCATTTCTCACTTGGAATATTGATCACCCTATGTTTAGTTCATCTTAAAATGCAATGCAATGTGAAATTACGTGAAATGACCCAGTGAAACCAGAATGAATACGATTGGGTTTTGAAAAATGCCTTATGACATCGATCGGATTATAGACTCCATTATCAGCGCTTTAATCTTACTTTATGTGACAATTATGCACTTGAGTGTACCAGAGTAATAGTGACGAGAAATATAGTTATGATCAAAGTAAAATTGATCATCGTAATAATGACGTATCGAAGGAAAATAACTACAATAAAATTAAATAAAAAATGAAAATTTATGATTCCCAATGTTTCAGTGATGTTGATCGAGGAATAAAGTAATATCTGTGTGAGATGCTGATTCGGGGGAGTGATTATTCTCGTTATTTTGGTTGTTATGCACTTTAATTTCGCCTGTTACTGCCTCACAGATGAGTTTTTTCACATTAATTTCCTAATTTATCATTCGTTCTCTATTTTATTGGATTCTTAGCCTCTTAAAACTGTCTCTGTAAGTCGCTGATGTATGAGAAAATCACATGGGACATTGAATATAATAAGCAAAATAGCCGTTATCTTTAATTAAACAATTTAATCCATATTTGAAGTTAAGTTACAAAGGTATTCATCTCAATTAATGTAAGTCGAAAGTATAACGTAGTGAATGTCTGCTGAAGTATTCTGAACGATTCTTGACTCGTTCTCTCTGGTTTTCATCTGCTCGCAGTAGATGCAGGTGGTTGAAGAAGAAAATTGTAAGACCAGAATGGCATATTTAATTTTTTCATACTAAATACCACCTCTCAACGCAAGCACCAAGTGGAGGACAGAACCGCCTTGAACTTTGTAATCCTGAGCGGTCTTTTCATCATTCCTGATGACAAATTCAGAACAACGGGATGAGTATGGTTTTATTACTTATTGATGCAGTTTATTTATGGCGGGTTAAATGTTCTGAGAAGACTTTGATAATTACTTCTGCAGAAAAAATGAAGTTTTAACTGCATGTGCGAAAAAAAACTTACTCTGTGATGAGATTTTTTCTATAAGAATTCTCGAACATGATTTTTAGAATTTTTTTTTCTGGGATTTTATTATGAGAAACAAATGAAAATACAGCGGAAAAAACTTGGAAAATTTACGTCCTAGAATTTCTACAGAAACGTTCAAATCTATTAACTTTATTCTAGCAAATATTTTTCTGTATTGTAAAAATCCAAATCGACTTCTGGTGATGAAAATTTGGTACTCGAAATTAAGATTCCGCAAATAAGGGTCACAAGAGTCACAGTAAGGATCAGGAGGGTCAAAATAATGGTCATGAGGGTTAGAATAAGGGTCATAAGGGTTAAAATAAGGGTCATAAGGTTCAAAATCAAAATAAGGGTCACGAGGTTCAGGTTAAAGGTCATATGGGACAGAATAACAATGATAAGGGTCATATCGGGGTTGGTGAGCGAGGCGACCCCCTAGTCTCTTTAAAAAAATGGCACTATAAAGTCGCACAATTTCCTATAGAAATAGCAAGAAAAACGAATAGAATTTTTTAATAGAATTCGAATAAAACTTCAAGAAAATTCTTATAGATTTCCAATAGAAAATCAATAGAATATCTTGGAGAATGATTCACATAGAAAAATAAAAATCTATTGAATTTGTTCTACCAAATATATCCAATAAATGAACATAAAATAAAAATCAGCGCAACAATGATAACTTTTTAATTGAATTCATTACAGAAAGGGTTAGGTTCCTCTACTGAATGTCTTGAAACTGTAGTGCGTCCAAACAATCGTCGTATCAAATATAAAAGCAAACGAAAAAAAAAGATCTTACATTTGTTTCCCTGAAAAGATTAATCTCTGTTGAGGTGGAGGAATGCCTTCCTTCTCCTCCACTCTTTCCTTGATCCTCTCAACTTTGTCTGTGGGTTCGATATCAATTTCGATCTGCAAAAATACCACAAAACGATTACAAAGCTTCCATTCGGAAATACATGAATCGAGGAGTTACTGCTCAACAATCATGAATTTGCGATAAAACATTCATTCGGAATTGTGTTCACTTTCAATTATTCAATTGCCTGGAAATTCTCGAATCCCAGTGACATGAATTGTCATTTTTTCACCGGCTCACGGGCTTCATTACATTAAAATTGGGTAGTTACCTCTTTCCCTGTCAGTGTCTGAAATGAAAAAATATTTGTCAGTCAACGATCAATTTAGCAGGAATTTTTTTGCTGTTACTGCACAATACCTTGACTTTGATCAGCATTTTCGGAAAGTTTTTTGGTTAGTTCTGCTAAAAGTTTACACTGCCGAACGCCGATCCGACTATTTTTTCCTCTGTCGAATGTCTGATGACATCACGAACTTGGTCGACTACAGAGGCAGAACTGTTGGCAAAAAATACCGAAGACGACTGGAGCGCCTCTGAGTGATGCCGATTTTTTTCAACGAGGAGTCGTTTTTACCGACTAGTGGATATCATCATCCCGTTATTTTCAATATAAGATGGCGTCAGCCTTGATTGTTGATGTTTGTGAAGTCTCGTGAACTGCTGAGAATAGTTTGGAGAGGGATTTTTATTTTCTCGATATAATAATAGTGAGGAGTAGAGCGTTTTTGTCGGCTTTTGGAGACGAATCGAATTAATTGAAGATGAAAGCTGCACCTCATCAACGACTGGTGATGGTTGGGGATCGGGATGGGTGAGTTCAGACATGACAAAATTTAATAAAAATCTTGGGCTTTTGTCTGAGAAATTCTACTGAATTTCTGCTGTATTTTTATTTGTTTCTCGTAGTGAAATCCGAGAAAAGAAAGTTTGAAAGAATAATATCCGAGAATTCTTATAGAAAAAGTTCCAACAGAATAAGTTATGCAGAAAAATCAACATCTATAATCATTATTCTATAAACAAATATCTATTTATTTCATTTGAGCTCCATTTGACCCCAAGTTTCCCAAAATTTTGCAATGATTTTATTATTTAAACTTTACAGGTCTGAATTTGAATCTCGATATTGAAAGGTTTGAAAAAATTTAAAAATCCGAAAAAAAATGGGAAAGTTTACTTTTGGAGGAAGATGAAATAATAAAGAAAATGCAATTTCTATAAATAATTTATAAACAATCAATTTCCCACTATAAAAATCATTTATTCGAAATTGTAACAAATATATTCACATTCAGAATTTTACCAGAAATCGATTAAATGGCAAAAAAAATAAGATTTCCGAAAGCTGAAAGAGTTCCAATTACTTATTTATAAACAAATAATGTTTAAAACATAACAATTCTGCGCAAAACACGACAAAGAATAATTTGAATGACGCTGAATATTCATGACTTTTTTCAAATTTTTCTCACGAACTTTATTCGACAAATCTGATGATTGAGAATGGCTGAATCTATAGCGATCAAAATTACTAAATAAATTAGCAAAAATCAACAGCTCACGGTTCTACACCACGAAAAAAAAATCGCAGATGCAACTGACCGCAAATACGTAGAAGAAATATTTAAATATGTAAAGATTAAAAATAATCTAAAAATAAGGAAAAAATAATGAAAAAAAAATAATGAAAATAATGAAAATCCGTTTCACGGGTTCTAGCATTTTACAAAAATAATATAAAACCAAATATCTCTTTCAAAACGCTGGGGGGCAATAGAATTTTTCAGTAGAATTCTAATAGAACTCCAAGAGATTTTCTTCCAGGAAGTGCCAGGTTTTCTATTTAATTTTTTCATACGTGTTTGGTCGTTCACGATCCAGTCAAGAGGACAACTCACTTTCCAATTTGAGAAAAACATGAACTTTTAGGTTGAAAGAACTCTTACGCAGACGATTGGTCGAGTGTGGATGGAGAGATCAAGTGAAGATCATTTGCAAAGACCTGATCAAGGAGAATGGCCACGACATCACTTACGACATACTGTTAGCAACAGTCACCTCCACAGCGAGGAGTCTAGTGCCGGACTCAGTGAAGAAAGAATTGCTGCAGAAAATTAAAAATCAGCTGCTTGCTCAAGAGGAGAAGCTTAAGATGTAATTTGCCCGATCATGTGTAACTTAATTAACGTATTATGTACTACCGTTTATTCCTTGAATGGAGATTATTGTTCGCCTCGTTCAATTGTGCTGTATAAAGATGACGTGTAAGCAAACGACTGACTGATAAATAGTAATGTTTTTTTACTTATCGAATTGTTGTCTTTTTGCCCATTCAAATATAGTTTACCACGTTCAGTAAACGTGAAGAGTCACATGTCCCTATTTCAAGTAAATCCCAATGAATTACATCGTGAATATCCCAAAAATTTCAGAGAATTTATGGAGAGGTTACATACCTAAACTCCAAGAACAATTAATACCACGGACAATAAATCCCAGGACATTTCATCACCATGCCATTAATCCCCAATGGTCCCAATGGGTCTCCACCTTTCTTACCAAGTTGGAACTAGGTTGTCAGTTTGTGAATTTAAACTCTGAGGTACACCTCATATAATAATATGGATGACCAGGTAGATGAACCAAACAGGTTCATCCCTGAACAGGGGGCCTCCCTTTTCTCCACCTTCCTTCTAAAGGCAATTAATTTGTAAAAATTAATTTGAATATAAGTACTTCTATAAATTCACGAGCATGGTAACGGTAAGGCACTTAAATTTCACGCCTTATCAGCTCTGGGCGTCACCCAGGGCCCACGACGAGGACGTGGCTGGCATCGGATCCCAAACTAGGACCCAAAATAATTTCATGTGGTGATTTTTGACTATTATTATTGCGTTGTGATATTATTGTGCAAAGATATTCAAGTATGTCGCCTATGGAGAATCTAATCAAATTACTCCAGATCATTATAACTATGACTCACCATCGCCCCGAATAGGCATTGTCGCAAAAGATCAGGCTCAGTAATTGAAATAGTATGGAAAAGGGGCGATTTATTATCATAAACTCAAACAATAGGGAAAAAAGCGAATCACAATCTCTCTCATATCAACAATCCTTACCACCATTCAACTTCATACTTCTCATTCTCATACAACGGAGGGAAAGTGGATAATGCACTTCACTCTTCCACAACGATATCGTATGGCGATGCCCAAAATTTGAGAAGCAGAGCAGAAAAATGGAGAATAAAATTGCGAAGGGTAAACAGATCAATTTCTGGAGGATTTCAACTTCCATTTAACATTCCGTAAATAATAGAATGGAAATTGCACTGACTATTTCACTTTTCAATAATATTACTCGTGTATAATCATGCGATCAATTATTTTTTCTGTTGATCGATATTTAATGAATAAAAAATATACCCCCGTCTTCCTTTTTCTGCGCTGACGCGTCCCTTCCGGGAAAGTTATTCCCACGATAACACTGCCGAGTCATGAGGAAACCATGAGAAGTCCCTCCAACAGTAGGATTTCAGGAACTCGATCGTGAAGTTACGTTTTTACTTACGTGCGTCTAAAAAATTATATTCAATTGATATAGCAATCAAAATAATCCCTTTCGCAATAACCGGGGTAATGACACCATCGCGATGAATGTGAACACAAACAATAATTTCCCCAAGAATGTGAGCCACATTTATGATGGAGACAGGTTCGAAGACCTGGAGATTGAAAATTCCGAGGATGTTTTGCTTGGAATCGACGACATTCTGGAGAACTACGAAATAGAAATTGTGAATCCTCTGAGGAGTGACAAGAAACTTCTTGTTCTCGACGTAGATTACACGCTGACTTGTTACGACGGAACTCCTCGGGATTTCCTAGACGAGATGTTGAAGATTATCTACGAGAATTACGACATCGTCCTGTGGTCAGCGATGACCAGAGAATTCGCGGAAAATAGAATCAAATCACTGAAACTGCGCGGAAACCCGAATTACAAAATTGCGTTCTGTCTCGAGAGAGACGCTATGGTTCCCGTCTTCAGTTGGAAGTTCGATGATTACGTATACGTGAAGGCTCTGGAGTTGATCTGGAAGAAGTTCCCGAGGTATTCCGTCAAGAATACAATAATATTTGACGATAATTGGCGGAACTACGCCCTGAACAAGACGGCGGGGCTGAGTACGACGAGACATCGAGAGGTTTCTTGTTCGAACGTCAGAAGTGAATTGATGAGAGTCGCTGAATATCTGACTTTGATTTCGAAACTCATCAATCTGGATATATTCGATCATAACCATTGGATGTCGAACCAAGTTATGATAAGCAAGCAGAATATCAAATCGTTTGAGAGAGGTTTGTGCAAGAACATTTACTTGTTATTTGAATTCGAATGAAGTTTTCCCGCGACTAACCATGATTTTATTCCATTTTTTTATTGGATATTATCCATCATTTTAGCCAATTCGAGCTAGCAATTGGCAAAAAAGACGAATGAAATTTTTTGATGGCATTCCAATGGAACTCCGGTCGAATTCTTAGAGTTCCAGTAGGAATTCGATAGAATTTTTTTATTTATTGTATATTATTCATAATTTTTCACAACTCCAGTTACTAATTAGCGAAAAAAATGAATGAATTTTTTTAATGGAATCGAATGGAACTCCGATGGAATTCTTCCGGAGTTCCACTAGGATTTCAATAGAATTTTTGATTTATCGTATAATATTCATAACTTTAGCCAACTACAGCTGCCAATTGGCACAAAAAACAAATGAAATTTTTAATATAATTCCATTGGAACTGCGATGGAATTCTTCCAGAGTTCCAGTAGAAATTCAAAAGAATTTTTTTATTCACTGTATATTATTCATAATTTTCTTTCACTCCAACTGTCAATCCAAAAAATATCGAATTTTTTAATAGAATTCCAATGGAACTCCGGCGGAATTCCTACAGACTTTCAATAACAAATCAATACAAATTTTTAAAGAAATTGTTCCGTGTTTCAATTGAATTTAGTTTTCACAGTATATTGTTCATAATTTCCCTCACCCGCAGCTGCAAATTGACACCAAAAACAAATAGTTTTTTTATAGAATTCCACTGGAACTCCGACGGAATTCCTACAGACTTCCAATAAAAAACCAATAGAATTTTTCAAAGAAATCGTTCCGTTTCTCAACCGAATGTTCCACTCACAATTTCCCCCAACTTCAGCCACCACCCTCGAAGATGAGGTGACCATGAGTGCTCTCTCCCCCGACCCTCACATCACCCTCCACCTCCTCTCCTCCACCCCAATCCCCGAGCTACCCTACCACGGAGGAGAGCGTCAAACCGGTCGAAGGATCTCCAAAACCCTGACATTCATCGAGAAAGACAAGTCGAAGAATGAAATTTCTCTGCTCGACCTCGTCACCCCCGAGGTCTACACCGCCGAGATGGCAAAAAAAACCGCAACATGGGACATCGAAGTTCTGAATCCCCTGAGGGACGGAAAGAAGCTCCTCATTCTCGATCTCGGCTACACCCTCTGCGACCCCGACGTCCCGTCATTTCCCTCCGTCAAAGCGAGACGTCCGCATTTGTCCCAGTTGCTGACCCGAGCTTATCGTCACTACGACATCGTCATCTGGTCCGACATGACCAGAGAGGATTCATCGGAGGCTCTTCGAGAAATGGGGATAATCGACGATGAAAACTACAAAATCGCTTTTCACCTGACCGTCCAGGAGATGATGATAGTGACGACTTCGCAGTCCGGGTCTGTTCACCTGAAGCCTCTGGAGTTCGTCTGGGGAAAGTTCCCGAGATTCTCGCCCAGAAATACAGTTATAATCGACGACAACAAATGGTACTTCGCACTTAATCATCAGTCCGGCTGCGAGGTGATGCCGTACAAAGCGCGGAACGAACAGTTGGACGTGGAACTGGAGTTCCTGGCGAGTTATCTTGAGTGGATAGCATTCTTCGAGAATTTTCAGAATCTCAATCACAGGCATTGGAGGTGTCCCAAGAATGTACTGATTGCGAATAACAAGAGGATTGTCGATCAGAGACGACGGGTCGACATCGAATGGCACCTCAACAAACTCAAGTTCGTTAATGTTCCTGGGGATGTCACGGTTGGGGAACTCAAGTATTTTATTCATGATACCGTTGGAGTGGCGGTTGCCTGTCAAGTACTGCTTTTCAATGTTCCTGTGGGGTATAAGTACGAGGGGGGAAGGGTTTTAGAGAGAGATGTGGGGGGCTCTGAGGCACGCGGCTGGAAGAAACTTTTGGAGAAAAATCCGTGGAATGGTATGGGGTACGGGGAGGCTGGAGGAAAGGCACTTCCGAGAGGTAATGGGATTTTAGTTTGGATTACTTCTTATGCCTCATTCACTTGTGAGAAACACAAGTATTTTATTCATAAAATATTTTTATGAGAATAATTTTGTGGGAAAATTTTTTCGTGAGAATGCTTGGTCGTCACTTTTCTGAGCGTTTTTTCTCGGATTTTTTTTTAAATGAAAGAAAGGGGTAAATTTGTATCTATAAGGAGACCCTAATTGGAAAAAAATTGGAATTAAAAATTAGAAATTACAATTATTTTAATTAGATTAATTAAACCCCATTTTTTAATCGAATATCTGTTAACAAATTAGATCGACGAAAAATATCTGGATTTGTTTAATAGAATTTTTGTAGAATTTCAGTGAAATTCAAGAAAATTTGTTAGAGAAATTTGGAGAAATGAATTTTTGATGTTTTTTCCACGCGTTTCTTACAGAAATATTCCATAGAAAAAAAAATCGATGTCGATTTTTCTGTATCAATTCAGTAGCGAAGTGGTAAAACGGTTAGTTAATTTTGAATATTGCCCAGTTTTAAATAAATATCTCTGAATCTAAGGGGGATGGGAAAATTTTTGTTATAATCTTTTTTGTAGAGCCGATTGAGAGCTACAACAAATGTAATCCCGAAAATTCCGCCATCTTCGTTAGATTCGGAAATATTCCTCAAAAAGTCAATTGGGAGATAAGTCGACTTAAACCGGTTTACCACTTCGCTCCTGAATTATTCTGTTGAAATGTTTTCTATTGAAGCCCGCATTGCATGCCAACTTTATGATAGACCAACTCTCCTTTTTAGATCGATGTCCACGCGTCCAAAGGAAGGTGAGGAAGTCTTGTTGATGTCCATTCCCGGATAATCAGAATCAATTTCTCCTCATAAAACAAGCATATAAAAATACTTGTCGAGAAAATGGTACGTCAACATGACCTCTCGATAAAATAAGTCACAAGTCAAGTACAACTTCGAACGACAACAGATAATAACAAAACCGTGTGTATATTTCTCTCGATGACGCCAGTAATTCAGCAGTATTTGCGCTGTGAACACCCTCATTAATAATCCAATCGAATAATTAAAGTTAATTAACAAAAATGAAAGCAAAAATTGTGGCATGTCTGAGCATACTCTTCTCGTTATCACTTGTGCATTCAAACGAGGATGTGATATGCAGCAAAATCCAAGGTGCCTTCAATGTCTGTAAATTAAATAGTGTGTTGATTCATGTGAACGAGACGATTACCGAAGCGGGTCTGCAAATAACGGACTCGAGTCTCACGGAAATCGCGGCGCATGCGTTCCAGGACTTGACGATAGCCGAACTGAAGCTAGATTTGAAGGGCAGTCATCTGGAAATTCAGCCCAGCTCGTTCGAAGGTTGATTGATTGATTGAAAACTTTATTTATGCCCTGGGGGGAACATTTCATGGAACAATTTAGCGCATTTGCCGCAAATTCTATTGAATTTCCATAAAGTTCTATTTTCTATTGCTGATTCTAGTGAACAATTCCGCATCCTTACTGCGGATTTTTTTAATAGAAAATGTCCAACAGAAACTGTTTTTTACAAATTTTTCTAGAATTCTATCTTTCTATAGAACTTTTTCTGTTGAAATATTTTCTATAGGAATTCCTCGACATGAATTTCCCAATTTTTCTCCCGAATTCGCTAGATTTTTCTATAAAATTTCTTCTTGCAGGAACTGACGAATAATTTTGAAAATTCAGGTCCTGAGAATGCATTATACTTTATAAATTGTTTATTCAAGGTCTGCAACGTGTCGATACTCTCGTCATATCCTCGGCAATCCTATCTTTGGAACCCGACCTGTTCAAAGCTCTCCCGCTCCTAAATTCTCTCTCGATAACATCTTGCAAGATCGCGGAATTGAAAGGAGCATTCAGTGGTCTATCAAAACTGGAAAGTCTCTACATAAATTATAATAATCTCTCTTCCGTGGATGTCGATACATTCCACGGGGCACGTGATTCAGTGCTATATCTGTGGTTGAATAACAACGAAATTTCCGGGATTGACCCGAGATCATTCAGTCCTTTTTCGAAACTGCGGAGACTCCAGCTCAGCCACAATCAACTGACTGCCATCAAACCAGAGACATTTCACGGATTGGATCAACTGAATGAGTTGTTCCTGGGTCACAATCGCCTGTCGGTTATCGAAAAGAACGTTTTTAATTCCTTGAAACAACTCACTAGACTCGATCTGAGTCACAACCAAATAAGCAGCATCGAGGATGGAGCCTTTGCGAGCCTCTCCCTCACATTCCTCAACTTGAGGGATAACAGACTGAGGGTCATTACCGGTGGGATATTTTCTGCTGCTTCGGTATCAGAACTGAATTTATCGAACAATGATGTCAGGATCGTTGAAGCCGGTGCATTCAGGGACTCGAGAGTTGAAATAGTTTTTTTTAAGGGTAATAGGGCCCCGATGAATAGATCGATTTGGGGACTGCCCGAGTCATCAGATGTTCGCACCGACGATGGTTGAGGATGTGAAACTATTGTCTATTGATTTATTTATTTATGAGAAGTAACTCAGGAAAATGTTTGGATTAATGTAAATAAATCTCTCGTTTATTGAATGTTTTAGCTGAATAATTCTGGTCAAAATTTAATGCCTGATAAAGAGGGAATAGTTTGATTCCTTGCATATGAATTCATTTCATCGTGTTGCTCCGATATGAATTGACACATACATCTCTTATCTCAAATTAACTTCACTCATTCATCTATACAAAATTACGGTTAAGGCTTTTAAATTTGGTATCACGTCATATAATCCTGGTAAACATGATCCTGAGATTTTTTTAACGATTACATTGCTATTAATTCAGACTACTCGAACTACTGTAAATTAAATTATGCGATCTGTATTCGTCAACGTCCGTAACCTTTTTTGAAGCCAATCTATTCGACGTATCGTGTCATTAGATTTTTTATAAATGATGATGATGTCAATAGTAATCAATAAAAATTTGATGTCAATAAAAATGAAATTTTGAAATTGGTTTATCGATTTATTTATGTAAAATATTCAACAAACTTCAACGCCCTCGCTTCCTCAATCCCATTGGTCATCCGAGCAACTGCAATGAAAGTAGATACATTTGGGAGTTCCTCGGTAGCAGAGGAGAGCTACTGTGCAATCCGAGTCCCTCCTACACTCAACAGCTGAACCGAATTATAATTGCGTTATTCTTTGAATGATTGTGAATGGATTCGGGTAGGATAAAATTTAATAGAAAAACCTAGTGAATTCCCTAGAAAATTCTATTGAATTTCTATTGCACTCTATTAGTTTTTTTGCGCCTAAAATTATGTGCTTACTTGCCCATTTTTTTCAATCGAAATATAAATATTTCGAAATCTTTCATCTTTTTTTATAATCTTTTTATTATTTTTTATTTAAGGAAAAATATTCTATAGAAAAAATCAATAGAATTTGATTGAGAATTTCTGGGCTCAAACTTTTTCAGGTTTTTTTGCTGTTTTTTGTCTTCAATTTTTTTGTCGCTTTTTTCAACGTGAATGGAAGGAAAATAGAACCGAAGAAACTTCGAAAATTCATGTCGAGAAATTTCTATGGAAAATGTCTCAATTAGAAGTTTTAAGATAAGATAAGATAAGATAAGGTGTTTATTGTTTAGAAATTTAAACAAATGAAACAAATGTTTTATGGAAGATGAAATTCTATTGATCTTTGTTTTCTAAAATAGTTTCTGTTGTACATTTCCATCGAAAACCGCGCAGTTCTGCTGCGAAGTTCTCCAATAGAATCGGTCAGAAACTAACAGAATTTTCAATCGATGTTCAATAGAAATCCAGTTGAATTTTCTATTGAATTATAAATTTGGAAAATTGTCTATCGAATTTACTAGGTTTTTCTATGAAATTCTTTCATGCGCGTATTGCTAAAACTTACCTTCGGAGTCAGCTGCTAGGAAAAGGACCACTGCGATCACCAGAAACACTGCAATTAGAAGTCTCATTATCGAGAATGTAAAAGTCAACTAGTCACCATGGAGGAAAGTCTGACAACGCGAGCCGTGTTGCTGCTAGTCTTGATATACTCTCCTTCTCCATCCTTCTCTGAATGATAACGATAATGTTTTTCAAGTGTTCATGAAAGGAGGCGGATCGAAACATCTCTTCTCCTCTTCACACTTGTTTGAAAAGGCTTTTGAGGAAAAACAGAAAAATTGGGAATTTCCTTACCAAGAAATATTGGCATTGGAAAAAATTCTAAAGATAAACTATTGAAATTTCCTCATTTACCGAAGTCTAAAGTTATTTGATTTCAATTTTTCTGTAGAAATCCTTGTGCATAAATTATCCAATTTTTTTCCGCTGCATTTTCATCCTTTTCTCATAATAAAATCCAGGGAAAAAAACTGGAAAAAATCGCGACCTAGAATTCTTTTAGAGTTCCAATGCAAATTTAATAGAATTCCTCTATTTAATTTGTTCTGACATGAATTCGTAAAATTGTGAAGACCTAATGAATAATTTCACAAAAGGCAGTAAATTTGATAAAAAAATTCTATTTAATGTCTATGGGAATTCTATTGGTGTTCTATTAAAATTCTATGAGACAATTCTATTGACGATTATGTAATTAAAAAAACAATAATAGATTACGATTTTTCTGTATTTTTATCCATTTCACGTGATAAAATCTAAAAAAAACACTTGGAAAATCCTGCCCTAGAATTCCTATAGAATTCTACTAGAATTCCGTAGAGAAAGCGCTAGATTTTTTTATACGTGAATTCATAAAATGGTGAATTAATGAGTAATTGAACAATATCTCTCATTCTACGCGCACAAACAAATTTCACAAAAAACAGCAAATTTTACTTTACAATTGTAAAATAAAATATTAAAATTCTAAAATAAAAGCTACAATAGATATTTTTTTCAGATATTTATTGTAATTTTAAAATTTAAAATTTTATTTAGTAAATTTCATTTAAATGATGTTCTATGTAAATTCTATTAGTTTCCTGCGCCAATTCTATTAAAGATAATGCAATCTTTATAAAACTTATAAATTTAAATGAATTTAATAACTGGATCAATTTTTATCGTTTGGACATAATAGATTCCTTCACTTCGAATCAGCTAATGGCCGCAGAGGCCAAAAACTACAAAAGAAATACAAATTTAATGATAATGGAATTTCTTAGAGAAAGCGCTAGGTTTTTCTAGTTTTTCAGGCGTAAGTCGTGAGCTGAAGAGAGACAGAGATCCCCTCGAAATATCCGTCTCCTTCTCTCCTGCACGGCCGCTGTAGGAGCAGCGCAGACTGACCAAGAGCGAAATCAGCCCGAATATATAGTATCCACCAGTAGTTGAATCCGTAATGTCGTATAACCTCAATCATCCGACATTTGTATTCCCTCCACAATAACAAAGAATCACAACACAAGAGATAGCACCAGTGCACGCTATCTGTCACAATCATGGATTCAACAATTGTTGAAACTACGTGCAGATTGTGTGCAGATCGTGGACGGAATTATCACGCGATTTTCACGTCCGATTCGCATTCCATCGCTGATAAAATCAATAATTGTTTGCCAATAGTGGTGAGTGAATTTCCACAGGTCTTCGATGTACTTTTTTATTTACAAATGCTCCCCTTTAGACGTAGAATTTCCGTATCTCGTATTGTTTCTTTCCATTTTAGACTATCGAGTGGGGAATATTCAGTGGAAAACTCCTAGCGAATTCGTTAGATATTTGTATTGGATTTCTATTGAACTTTACATGAGTTTTTGGGCGAGTGGAATATTTTATAGAATATTGTCTGAAACATTTTTTTCCCCATTTCAACTTGGGTTTTTACGGTTTCTCATTCCTTCGGCAGGTTTTTGCCGCATATTTGGCTTTCCCAATGCTCTTTCCAGTTTTTCCAAGCAATTTTTTTTTCTGAGGTGTTCTCGCCCGGCCACCCATCCATCTAGTGACCACGCTCAGTGCTGCTTCACTTCCCAAAGCTAAAACTGCCCACCACCGCGACTTTTTTTTAACTATATTTTTTATTCACAATTACAACAGGATATTTACATTATTTAGAGTTATTTAGATAAAAAAAATAGTAATATATCTAGTTTTTACACTAAATTATGGTCACTCAGTGACTCTCGGGTTTGATCATTATAATGTGGTTATTTCGATGATTTTATATTAAATGAAAAAAAATTTTTTTTTCAATTTTTATTTTTGCCCCATTCATTAGCATTTAGCATCTTTTTTTGTGTGCTTAAAGAATAGAAAAAAGGAAAATTTTTTCAAGAAAGGAATTATTACATAATTGTATTTATGCTATAAAAAAACGCTCCAATAATTACACTAACAAAATTAATAGAATTTTTTTCCCTCATTGGGAGAAACTAAAATTCTCTTTCTCAAATATATATTTGTTAAGACTATGTGATAAGTTACTGACGTGCTATATACAATAGTCGTTTAAAAGTATTAATACATATAATACTGATTCATTTTATCAGTTCTCTCGGGTTATTTATCAGTTTTAGTACTGTAAAAAGAATTGACCCACCACCGCAACGCCCCAGCCCCGTAGGGATTTTCTATTAATTTTTTAATAAGAACAATAGAAAGGCCGGAAAAAATAGACCAAGGGAAATTTTTAAGTTGGATGGGTTTTAATATGCTTTGGATGTGTCGGCTATGTTTTCCAGATCTATTTTTTCCGTCTACCAAACACTAAAAATCCAGTATTGCCTAGCGAATTCGGTAGGTTTTTCTATTAAATTTTTTCAAAGTCGAAACCTAGAAAATTGGCTAGGAATTCTGCTTTCACTGGGAAATCTATTAAAATTTTATTGGTATTCAATTTAAACTCTATTGAAGGTTCGCACAAATTCTGTTTTATTTATGAATTTCTATTTAAAATTATGGAATTTTAAAATAAAAATACAACTGCGTGAAACACACAGGCGTATCAAAATGCAACTGCGTGAAACACACAGGTGTATAAAAATACAACTGCGTGAAACACACAGTAGTATGGAACTTCAACTGCGTGAAACACACAGTAGTATGAAACTTCAACTGTGTGAAATACACAGCAGTATGAAAATTCGGCTGCGTGAAACACACAAACTTCACCCATGCGTGGAGTGTATGGAGTGTACGGGAATGATTCACGCAATGGTGCGAATAGTCACGGCCGTAATTTTTCTTGAATATTTCTCTCCGTGTATTCATTGAAAACTGGTCAATAGCCAAAATCAACTTGAATCATTTGAGGCTGCACTCACATCTCGATGGTTTTAATAAATTCATTAATAGTTTTAATAGATCCAAGTCTTTCCAAAACAAGGAATGACTATATTGCATGGAATGAATAGAAATTTTCCCAGCGAAATTCCTTACCCCACCCGCCCCCTCAAATTATAGATTAGCGCTGATGATGGTCTACCATCGCACATTTGCTCGCCCTGTTTGAGTGACTTGAACACCTCCCACAACCTCCGCGAAAGATGTCTCGAGGCAGATGGAATTTTGAGACAGCAAATGACAGTAGTCCTGATCGACGGGATCAAACAAGAAAGAAGTTTTGACAGTGAAAATGAAGACAAAGACATAGATCCCACTGAAACCTTATTTTGCGGCATATGTGAAGCCAACTTCGACGACATAAACACCTTTGACGATCACATGGAGAAGTACCATGCCTCCCAGTGGATCTGCAATTTATGTCAGAAGGACTTCCAAACGTCCGAGGACTTGCTCCAGCACAAGCACGCAAATCACTACGACAGTACCGATAATCCCGAAGACACGAAGCATGTCGACTCAGATGTCTCCGAGGATCTGTCCGATAACGACGAATCGATTGAGATTAAAGAGGAAGACGTACCGTTGAACTGCAGGAAAGTTCCGGACAAGGAAAACCCCATCCCCTGCGAGATATGCGGGGTGATGATTGAGACTGAAAATTTTATGGCTCTGCACGTTAAATTTCACCAGCCACGCTCGATGTATTGCTCCACGTGTGATCGCATGTACTCGTCGCCCTACGATCTTTTTCTTCACAAACAAAATGTACACAAGGGTTTCGTGAACCAGAAGATGAAGTGGTTCTGCGAGAACTGTGAGAGGTTCAGCTCGAATCCCAGATTTTTAAAGAAGCATGAGAATTGTGGAAAAGCCAAGTTCAAGTGTAAATATTGTGAGGAGGAGTTCACCAAACAAAAGCAATTTTCGCGACATCAGAAAGTGAGTATATTGTTGAGAATACCGATCTCTTGGATGCAGTCTAACGTGTTAACGTTCATCTCTCTTTCTCTGTTTCTCTTTAATCCCGTCTCTGAAGTTAACATCTTTCAATTGTATGACTTACGTCATTCTTTACTTTGTACAAGACAATGCACAGTTAGTAGACATCAATCAGTCACATTCATCAAAGACCATTCGCCACCAACGAATTGCTGTTTTTCCGCAGTTCTGAAAACTTATTCTTCCACAGAAAAATCATTATGACAAGATGTTCACTGATCCTGACGTTGTGAAGATCAAATGCCCGACCTGTGAGAAGCTGTTCATTGAGAGGACCTCCTACACTTGTCATGTCAGGGTGAGTCCTCATGATAGATATTATGCAGTAACCGAGGCGGAAATTTCTTGCGCTAATTGAAGGACGTGAGAGGTTTTGACCTATAAAGGTCTATTAACAATCAAATGTGTGAACATTGAATACACATTGACTTTAGTCTGTTGGCGTCTTCGGTGAACACAACACAGATTAATAAAATAGTTGGGGAGGTTTATTAACTATTTAACAGAGTAAATATGATGTGTCTTGCACAAGAGCTTTAAAGAGAATCGTCCAATATCCAAGTTTTCCAAAAGACAATCGTTACCAAGGGGCTTCTTCAGATCCGTTCGATGATAGACAATTGAATCAGGATTCGAAGGGGATACGTAACATTATATTACACTAGGGGGCGTCGCCCCTTGCTCGCTTCGCTCACCGACCCCCACGGATTGGGAGCGAATGGTTTATCTTTAGGGAAAGGCTTCAACCAACACCTTGAAAGCCCCATGTGATCTTCACATGGCCCTCATGTGATCCCCACATGACCGTTATTCTGACACTTAGGAACCCTAATTGCGATCCGAATGCTGACCCTTGTCACCTTTGGTTTCGAGTCTCATTTTTCGTCTTAATTTTCTATCGCCAGAAGTCGATTTGGATTTTTATAATGTAGAGGCGTTTTGTAATAGAGAAACGGCCGTATATTTCATATTCTTCTTCAGCAACATCGTTTGAGGATCGAGAGGAAATACGGCTGTGAGGAATGCGATGCAAGTTTTTTGAGCTCCACACAGTTGAGGGGTCACATGGATGACATACACGTGAGACGAAGGGACTATAAATGCAGTAATTGTGGGAAAGCGTTCACTAGCAATCGGAGTCTGGTAATAATGAATGGGATGCGGAAAAGTTATTTAGAAAATCTCGACAAATTTTACTTTTCGAAAGGCAATCGTAGACTGAAGTATAATTCAATGGAAAATAATTCAAGTGGAAGATATGTTACGATTCGTTCAGTAAAAAAATGGCAACAGACAAAAAATTTAATGTACGATTTAAAAAAAAATTGATCATTTCATGAAACTCTAGAGAAAATTTACCTGAAAAGAGTTAAAACCGAGATTCGCTCCGTGATTAGTCGACATTTTCAGTAATTTTTCCTCATCTTTTTTCTCCATACATTTGCCACGGTGTCTGAACAAAAATGAAAACGAATATATTGTGATACTTCATAGAAAGCCCATGAGATAAGACATATAAGTCAGACATGTCGAGAGTGTGGAGAGCAGTTTGAAAATACCCGAATTCTCCAGAAACACTTATTGGAAGTTCACAGTATTACTACTCCGGCTACGGGAAAACATACTTGCAAAGAATGTGGGAAGAAATTTCCGAAATTGAGGCTGTTGAAGGATCACAGGAACATACATTCCGGAAAACGACCGCATGTTTGCGACATTTGTAAAGAAACTTTCAGGTATCGAATCGTTTTCTGTCTATTTTTCGTGAGGGGAGAACTCATTTTTGACGTTGTACTCCTGTCTATATTTGCAGAACATACGCTGCCAGATGGTCACACGTGCAGAGGCATAAGAATGTGGGTTTTTACTGCGATTACTGCAATAGAAAGTTCTCGTGAGTTCATTTTTATATATTCTATTTTTGAAAATTCATGCCGCTTAAATTACCTTTTGCAGAAAAATTATTTTTCTGATACCTTCGGTTCCAGAACGAAAGGTCACGTTCGTCGACATTTGGTCTGTCACCTGCCCCCCGAAGACTGGAAATACAAGTGTGAAATCTGTAACCAGAAATTCCAGAGAAAATCCCACCTGGAGACTCACGCGAAGAAGCATAACGATACTCGCCCATATCAGTGTGACCTATGCGATGCAAGATTCCTCAAAGACAAGTTTCTTATACAGCATAAGAAACGTCGGCACAATGAGCCCAAGGTGAAGAAGATTCGAATCAAAATTGCTCCCCAGAACTTGTTGTAATTTGTAAGAGTACGAGGTTATCATCTATTTCCATTGTATATGTGCTTATGTATCTAGATATCTTAGTAACATCGCAATCGGACAGTGATTTGGAACAAAGTATTAATTAAAATATATCGGATATTCAAAATTGCTCCGTTGGGTCATGGTTTTTGTTGTTTTTATTATATGTTATGATTTTGTCGCACGCATAATTTTCTGTGGCGACTTAAATTATTCATTTCCATAGAAATGAGTGTCAATGACTCACTTCGTAATTGAAAATTGCGGAAAATTCTTCTCCGCAGAATATGGTAATGACGCGTGGAAAGGGATACCCCACTCCCAATAATATAATCTCATAACAATAGTTACAATAATAGCTCTTTATTTTTGCTGTCATGAGATCCCTCAAATAGTTTCACACTCATCTTATCCTTGACAATGTAAAACACATTATTTTTCCTATTCAAGTTGCATGTGACTAACAATTAGTTGAACACTTTTTTCTTTTAGTTGTTTCATCTACAATCAACGCTCTGTATATAATAGTATTTTCCTATGCTGTTGCGATGGGATTTTTCGTTCGTCCACACGAATATTGCAACAGCCCAAAATTAATAAAATGATTGGAATGATCTAAAGACAAAATTTTCAACTGTTTCCCAACGTTGCAATATAGGGTCGATCTTCCGTGGGACAAGGTAAGGTTCCAACATCAGTCCAGAAGTGACTTTTCCTTCCTACTGGCTCCAGCATATTTCTCCAGACGGAGTAAGTCACTGCAAAAAAGAATTGTACACGAATAGAAAATGAATATTTTTGCAATACCTGCCTGACAAGCTAATTATTCCGATACGAGTACGTAAAAGTGCATTGTCTTCGGCGACGACAAGTGCTACACTCCCAAAAGTCAACTTATGCCTGCAAATGGGTCGCATATATTTTGCATATTTATTAAATATTTACTGACATTCAGCGCATATATACATTATGTATAAATGCGGCATATATACTCATACAAGTCAAATATATGTAACATATATTTTTTTTCATTTATAAATATATTTAATGCATATATTCATTTCTATACGGGAAAGAACACTTTTTTCATGAGTGTCGAACCCGATTTTTCATCGCAGTGTGTGGAAAGTGTAAAGCGTACGAAAAATTTCCCTCTACGCACAAGTGGTGCAAAATAGAATATGTTAGATGTGAAAAAATCTGTTCTCGTGACTATGAGTTTGCAAGTACGTGAGTTAGAAAAGCTTTTTCGATCGTGTGACAAACAATATGTTTATCATAACGGCCGTGCAAAAACTAGAATGACAAAAAGACTCCACACAAACTATCTGGAATGAGATATGAATGAATCTTGGACTCACTTCTCTCATTTCCGAGCTGACTGAAATGGAAACAATCAGCAGACATGTACCGAAAGTCCGCGGTACCATCGGGTAATGTTGGCCAAGTGTAATTGACGAAAAGTGGTTGGGCAACCACAGAGAAGTCTTCTCGTTGGAATTCGGGATAAGCTGCTACTTCTTCATCGACTTGTTGGAAGCTGTGTGAAGGGGAATTGTTAACAGCATAATATCATGTATGAAAAATGGTTGTGAGGTTGCTGCAAAGAATCACGTCGAGTTTCACGGGCGTTGAAATTTAGGCGAAAGGTCCAATCATCGTAATTATAAAATTGATAGGAAGAAGAAACGCTTGTCAGTTCTCAATTCTAGGATTTGGATTTGGAAATTTCCTGGGCTTTCGGGAATTGGGGTTTTGCAATTTTCGCATTTCATCGTTTTAACCATGGACGAATTCCATGTAACAATTCTATTATCAGTCAGAGTATGACCTTTTCAGCTCTGGTATCCATACCTCCACATGATGTCGTAAAATTCTTGCCTCCTATGCTGCCAGTCTCGACCTGATAGGCATGAACACTCTGCTGCATATGTTAGCTGGCACAACGTCGACCGTCCCTTCTGATCTACCAAAGGTTTTATGTGAGGAGTCGATACGACAGATACTAGGGTTCTCGGTAGATTATCCCTGAGGGTTCTCAATGTTTTGATCAAATCTCTCCGGTGATTTTCTATGGTATCACTCGCTGATGGATTCCAGCACATGTCCGAGCAGAAGTCATTAGCACCGTTGAAGAGGCTCACAAGCTACACGAGATATTCGACACATCAGTAATCAAGAATCGTGCTGTCAAACTCGTGGATCGACTGATAATCTTAATCAAATCTGTAGTGAATTGGTAAACTAGGATAAGTGCATTTCAACTGAGGACAATTATCAAGCGATATCTCGTAAATAAAAACAGATATCGAAATTTTTGTCGGAAACTTTTTTGTAGCCCACATCTCCCTCTACAAAAAAGGTTCTAATAAAAATTTCGATATCTATTTTTATTTACGAGATATCGCTTGATAACTGTCCTCAGTTGAAATGCACTTATCCTAGTTTACCAATTCACTACAGAAATTGTAGCTTCAACTTCGTATCCAAATTGTTACCAAAAATGTATTATGAATTTTCTATAGTTTTTGAGTTAGTGGATACGTCTGTTTTCATCATGAGGGACATTTAGGGAAAAAGTCCTTATGGTTCCTTATCGACAGTGGCGCCAACTATCGAAATTCTAGAACATTCTGGGAATTCTATAAAATTTCAGATTTTTCTAGAAAATTCTCCAGTTTTTTTTAGAAATAAATTGCAATTTTAAAGGATCCTTAGCTCTGGTCGGTAAAATCTGGACAGTTGGTTATAATTGCACGAAATAGATCAAATTTGTGGATCAGTGTTAAAATTCCCAAGAGTGTTTGTACGTGATGGCTTCATTGTGAATGAAATGTGTTGAACGTTTGTTTAGGGATTTTGGTTGTACCTGAAAATTCAATCGTATCGTGATTATAAAAAACGTCTTATCACGATGAGACGGTGCGAAATCCCGAATTCTTCTAATATACCTATATAAATATATACAATGAAAAACTATGATGTCCAGTGAAGGAAAGGGGAGATCACAGACGTATCCACGTAAAATTACGGCTGTATCTAAGATTCAGCCACCCGCAGATTTTTTTATATTCATATTTATATATAGCTGTAGACTAATCTGTCTCATGGTTAACTAAAAAAAAAAGACATTGAACACAAAAATGTGTCTTATCAGCTAAATTCCTGAAGAAAATAAGAGGTTTTTAAAACGAAACCAAAAGCGTCTCAATTTCAGACACGAGTTTTTTAAGAGATGTTGCAGTGACGGATTGTTCACGAACCGAACACTTACTTTCCAATGATTTTTCATATCAACCCGAGGGTCACTTTTCATTCTGCGGGCCAAAATCTCCGCCATGAAGGGCATATCCCTGGACATTGAGGCACTCTCAGCAACATTGAACTCCGCTGCTGGCTGATGATTCCATGCATCCTTCTTGCAATACCCAAAAAGTTTCGGATTGAAGGCTTTTAGGATATTGGGAATGGTCAGTGTGTCACGCCAACTACCTTGTCCACCACCGAGGGACGAAGCGCCGCGATTTTCAATGAATATTGTGATCATGTCTGAACCGTAAATGCCGAATCCTGCTGTTAGAGAGTCCCCCATTGCGCCGATTACGTCGATGTCTCCTGGTCTCAGTTTGTGGACTGATGTTGGCACGGTCTCCGAGCGGCCGGCTAGACAATTATCAATTACTATTGCTTTTTATTTTACTGGAGACTTATTTGGGTTTGATATTTTCGATTGTGCAATCTCATCTCTAAATATTCCCCGAAATCTTTGTTGTGTCCCAGATTATTGTATTAATATTATGGAATAATGCAATTATGAAGAAATTAGGAGCCAGCATCGTATTACAGCAGACCGTTTTGTGGTGCGAATACAAAGACGAATCGAGGCAAATGTGCCACGGTTTTTGAATAAAAACCGAGATCACTGGACTCAGCAGCTCATTACCAATGTAGTTCATTATTGAGTACATTTTAACTTATTTTATTCTTTTGTATCGAAGTAAACCGTTACTCTTTAGTGTGAAATTAATAAAATAAAGTATCTTAAATTGCTGACATTGAGTCCATATTACTCGACCATTCTACCGTACAGTACACTTGCTTGAAAAAAAGTTTGACTTGAATGAGGTCCTCGGATATCCTGATCCTAAACGTCGGTTTTTCCGTATACTGCGAGTTCGGATGATAGACTTTGACAAGAACTCAATAAAAATTCTAGGATTCCGATCAATGTTCACGAGTAATAACACTCCTTCCCGCGTCTCGATCCCACTTTTTTTTTCTCGAAAGACACTCGTTAAAAATGGTTATCAATCAGCGGTAATTGTTCGCTCATTACCAGTTATATTGCAGGGGAATGGGACGCTTTCCGGAATGGGATCCTGCACCTTCCCTTGCTTCTGCGCTGCCCGATATAAGTCTCCATGTTGATCACCAGTGCTACCTAAAGTGTGATTAAACTATACAATAAAATAAACAAGCGGGGTTGCGAGTCTACGCGACAGAAGCCATGTGACTGTTACTTTAGGCGTTGTTAATTTTTTTTTCTCGAACAAATCCATTGGTTATGAGCTTCCGAATGGATCCGCAGCAATTCCAATTTCAGGAATGACAAATCGCAATTCCTGTTCAACTTTATTATTTCATCTGATCGAATAAGTATCTTCAAGGGATTTCATTATTGAAAAAATGAAAATCAATGGACTAATTTTCTAGATATTGATAATTAACTTGAAGAGGATGAAAGTTGTACACCCGGAAATTCAGCAGTAGGTTGATTGACAAAATTAATGAAGAAGAAATAGAGAGAATTTCGTTGGGATCGAAATACAATTGTTCATTGGATGATTTGAAAAGGCATATAATATAAATTTATGTTCTATTCGATTTGATATTATGTAATATTTAATGAAGAGTCATAGTTATGACAGAGGCAGAGGTCGGTGGTGTCCATTTAAAAAGTTGTAAATCTTCGATGATTTTTTTTCATTCAAAGTATCGTCGTTAGTCATTGATGAGTCTGTGAATAGCGGAGTAATTATCATCTCCAACTTGATCATAATTTTTATTCCCTTCTAGAATCATAAAAAACGACATCAAAATGATAAAAAGTTTTGAATAGTTCAAAGTGAATAAACTGTGGACAATGAGCATTTGTGTGTCGACCCCAACCAAATTCTCTCTATTTCTTCTTCATTAATTTTAAGTCATGAATATCTAGAAAATGAGTTCATTGATCTTAATTTTTTCGATAATGAAATATGTTGAGGATAATATCTGTCAGATGAAATGAAAAGTTGAATAGGAATTGCGATTTTTCATTTTTTAAATCGAAATTGTTCCGGATCCATTCCGAAATTTATTACCAGTGGAATTGGTAGGGAAAAAAAAGTTAAAGACGCACTCACGATTCCTCGTCTGGGAATTGGTACTACTTTCCAAATTCGGCAAGTTGAGAATATTTTCTCACTAGAAAAAAAATCTTATACCGGGGCTGTTGCGATGGGTTTTTTTTACTCCTGTGGTTGGCCAGCCCGCGACTTCGGCTCGGACATCAACTCCGCAGGAGTAAAAAACCCTATAGCCCCGAAAATAGTAGATTTTATCATCAGGCCCATAAAGTATTTTATGTCACACGATTACAAAATATCTGAGTACTTTTCAGGCCTTGAAAAAAGGTGGAAAAAATTACCGATCGAGTCAAGTAATCGTGGAGCGAACTCGATTGTCACTACTTTTTCACTTCAAATCGGGGAAAAAGTGCGAGACGAATCGTGAATTTTTCTCCGTTGGCCCGGGAAAATTACAGAATTGTACAGAAGGATAATTTTTGTGCCCATAGATGTGTATTTTTTTACCGAACGAATCCTAAAATATTCTCCACAAACAGATATTTCTTGATTGATTACATTTCGCTCTACGATTTCCTTTCCAACAGTAAAATTTGCCATTTTCTAGGCAATTTTATCCAACTTCTCTCTCGCTGGAATAATTTTTGATGGAATTCCGTATAAATTTTACAATTTCACCACAAAATCAACATGATACAGTCCTACTCATCTCAAATCGGCTTCGTCGGCTCGATTCATGAATTTTTTCCTCAATATTTCTTACCAATTGAGTTCGTCATCCAATTTCTGAGGCTCCGGATTAGATAAACACCGTAAGGATTATCTAAAAATGTTCTTTGCGTCGTCACGAGTGAAGTACAGCTAATTAAGAGCAAGATCACGGTCAACGGAAGTTTCGACATTTCCGATTATTCTGAGAGTTCTCACGTTGCAAATTCAGAATTGAGAATATTTCAGAGGACAGAAGTAGTGGGATAAATTCGAAACACGGAGATTTCGATTCCTAGACCGATGACAAGGTTTTTATTTCGAAAGACGATAACAACAAAATTGAAAGTTGAATGTTTTTTCTATGCGGAAGGTAATTTCTGCGCTGTACAATGTATCGTACCGGATGCTCGGAGCGATGAATCTGAACTGATACTAACAATTGGAAAAATCGAATAAGTGATGCGCATGAGATGCACTCAGGGGAATGAGGCGAATATAAAATTGGTAGGAGTTCCTATTGTACTCGTATTTTGAATTTATAGACGAGCATTAACGCTGATGATGCACGGAGAAAAAAGTTGGAGAAAAATTATCAAACAAATCATGTAATCGTGGAGCGGAATCCATTTCCAGGTCTTTTGCGCCCTATATCGGGACAATAATGTGAGAAAATAGTGAATTTTTCGCCGCTGACTTGAAAAAATTTACTAAACGTGAGGGTAATTTGTGCCGAAAGCGTAAAATTTCGATTATTTTCGTCTCTGGGCGCTTATTGTCGACTTGTTTTATCGAACGAATAATAACAAATCTTTTATTGAACTACAATGTCACTCCAGGATTACCTTTCGTTTATAATAAAATTTGCCACGATTTTCTAGTAATTTTTACTCAACTTTTTTGTTCGCTTAGCCGAAAGGATTCTGTGAATTCGAGGCGAATGTTAAATAATGCTTGATGAATTCTATTTCCGGAGACTTCAGTTCCTAGGCCGATGACGTTCGCAAGGTTTTTATTTCGATATAACAAATAACGACAAAATTGGGAGTTGAATGATTTTTTTTATCCGGAGAACAATTTCTGCACTGACGGTGTACCGTACCGGACGGTCGGAGCGGTCAATTTCTACTGATAGTAACAATTGGAAAAATGTAATAAGACTAGACTTCAAACAGGCGTATTTTACGGTCCAAATTAACCCTCGATCACTCGCGCTCGGCCGCCAGCCTTCATCCGTCGCACGGTCAGCGCACCGCCGCTGGGTTAAATCGAGCGCGCTGTTGCCACTTTGGCGATTACCGCTATGCGCGCATTTCAAGTGTGGCAGTGAATGTAACAACACTGCCGCTCGAGCGGTCGACAGGGACTCAGTCGCACCGGGCGGCGTAGCGCCGCTTTTCTGTCCGTTCGGCATTTCTTTTTTTTTAGCTAAACAAATTTCCCCAGAAAACAACGGACAGCGCCAACGCTTAATAAAAGGATTCGACTAGGAACTCGAATTATTTGGGAATTTTTAAGCGTCGAGAAACACGCCGGAGTATTAAAAAACGAAAACGGACGGCGCCGCGCTCATTGAGGGAGTGATCGAGGTTTAAAACGTAAATTACGCCCAAACAAGGTTTTTTACGTTTCACTGAGCGCATTTTACACCTGAGAAATCGTAAATTACGTAAATTAGGGTGTTAATAGCAACGCATTTTACGAGTTACTTATGCGTAGTTCACAGAAAAAAACATTGTCTTTTATGCTTGAAATAACTTTTTTTTCTTCGTCGTCAATTACGGGCAAGTAAACGTAAAATGCGAAAAAAATCATCGTAATTAACGAATACGAAACCGTAAATTACGTTCGTGCAACTGTAATTTACGGCGATTTTTAGGGTAATTTACGAAGACGAAATCCTAAATTTCGTTTATGAAATCGCAGTTTACGGCGATGTTGAGCGTAATTTTGGCTTTCACTTCAGGCGTAAAAGATGCCTTAAGGATATCCAAGTACTTTGACTATTTTTTCTCCAGTGAAATAGTTTTATACTTTTGTAGTCGAACATCAGACCTTTCATTTGAACCACATTTGACCCTCAGTTTCCGGACATTTTACAATGATTTTATTATTTAAACTTTGCAGGTCTGAATTTGAATCTCGATATTTAACCGGTAGGAAACATTTTAAAAATCTGAAAAAATAGAAGGTTTACTTTTGGAAAAAGATTTGTAAAATAATTAAAAAATTGCAACTCTTTAAATTACGAATATTTTCTATAAAGAATTTATGAACAATCAATATATAAATTTATTCATATTCCTCATTTTACCAGAAATCGATTTTATACCCAATTTTGATTAACAACGAATTATTTATAAAGAACCAATGTTTAAAAAAATTAGAATTCTATGCAAAATGATGATTTAATCATTTGCATACTAAACTAAATTTATAATTCTATGTAAAATCATGATTTTTTAATTGACAATTTTTTTTTTATTGGTAATTGCCTAATTTTATGATTGAACATGGTTAAATCTATAGAGTGGTCTGTATCAAACTGTAAAAAATACTTGGATATCCTTCAACATGATTTACGTTTAGGTTTTATAAAAAATAGATGAATAATGTACATTTATTCATTGTCTTTTGTTCTACTCTCCGGCTGATACGTACATCAAACGTCTTTTGGCACAGACAACATTCAGTGGAAGGATTTTACATTCATGGGTTCTTCCGATGGCATCACCAATTCCCGGGTAATTTCGTATGCTCGATGTGCGCACGGGTGGTCTTGACTCTTCAAGGATATTAATAGTAATTGAAACAATAGTTTTTTCAAACGATAGTTTGTCAAACGCGTTTGGTAAAAAATCATTCTCCGATACAGAAAAATTATACGCAATATTGAACAAGCATTCACGTTCGTTGGGATAATTTTTGATGGAATGCAGGGTAAATTTTACAGTTCGAGCATAAATTACCCTCACGTTCAGTGAATTTTTCAGGGCCAACGGAGAAATTCACTATTCGTCTCGCATTTTTTCTCCGATGTGGAGTGAAAATAGAGTTCGCTCCGCGATTACTTGACTTGTTCAGCAATTTTACTCCAACTTTTTTCTCCCGTGAAGTAATTGCTAGTATGGAATGACCCAGACTCTTTGTTTTGCTTCAAGAATCGCCAATTTAGTCAATTTTTTTCGTTCGTTTCCAGAATTTCCCCCGTAAATTCCTCTTCAATTGACTTGTTCAGTATTTTTTCTCCAAATTTCTCTCCGCGTGAATACATGCAAAGTAGAATTTCGCGGAGAGTCTAGACACACCGGACACGCACGGAGAGAAATATTCAGTAAAAATTACGGAACTCAAATTCACTCACCGATTACGGAATCGACTCAGAAAATTTAAGTGACGTTATCGTAATTTTTCACAGGAGATTCAGATAAAAATTACGGAACGCTCTGGAAGAATTCCGTGACAGTTCTGTAAAATTTCCTACAATCACTTTTCGCTCCGGAATTACGGAAAAGATACGTAATTTTTATTGAATATTTCTCTCCGTGCGGAGAAAAATTTTCTAGAAAAATTCTATTACGAGTACCGCAAAAAATCACAATCCACCGGCTGTGAAAAATTCTAGTGCTGTTAAGGTAAAATTTCTTGGTATTTCCGGTAAAATTTCTGGGGATTTCTGTGAAATTTTCACGGAAATACGGGGAAAAATTCACGTTTTCCCCAATAAACTTTCTAGTGCCGGCACTGGAATTTTTTCCTGGCCGTCACTTTGCGCCTCTTTTCCCGTGCTAGCACTAGAATTTTTCTAAAAAATTTCCGTGTAATGTTATTATCCAGTGCAAAAATCAGCAATCCCAAATGATAAAATTTGTGATTCAAGAGAGTCTACTGCATTCATCCGGATTTTTTTCTACGCACCAGTATGTATTTTCGAATCAGTCATTCATTATCACTCATCTTCATTGATAACAACCGTGAATACAGGAAAAGACTATTGTTCCCAACGATTAAATCGAGCGTGCGGATTGTAATCGATCATCTACTTGAAGCGCTTATCCCCAATTTCCGAATCTCATCGCCCCAAACCTGGCTTCTGCGTTATCTCATCAATAATCTGATGATTTCCCGGAAAATGCGGTATCAGACATCCGCGGAAAAATGCGGTATCAGAGTTGTAAGATCTGCAGCGGAACATTATCAAGCCGACGAGTATATAAATCCAATGACAAATTAATTGACGCAGCGGATGAATTGGGAGGATCAATCATGAAGACACTTTTGGCACTCGTCGGCTTGGCGGCACTTTCTCATGGTAAATAATTTCACTATTGAACTTCTATGGAACTTTCTATCAGTTTTTTCTATTAGTTCTTCTCTAGGAGTGGAACAGATTTACTCGAGGGAAATTAATCATTTTGATAGAAGCAAATTTAATATCTTTTACAAAATTAAATTTTTGTCGTGATCATCAGAAATATCCCGAGAAGAATTCGAACTGTTGGCAGGAAAAAATATAATCTATTGCGCGATAATCATTTGATCTGAGAGAACTCCACAGATTTATACCGTAGAAAGAATACATTGACGAGGAAAGAATATTTTTTTCCCAAAAAAAATTTCCCCTCGAAATTATTTAGTTTTGCCAATAACACAGTTTTCGGAAAGAAAATTGTAGTTTCCTCTTGAAATTATCATTTGTTCCATGGAAATTATAAGTGTTTATTGGACGAAGATATACACTACTCAATAATATTCACTTGATAAAATCGGAGCCTCATAATTCTCTGTAGAACGAGTGTATTTACCCGAAAGATATATAAATGTCTTACGAGAACAATTATTACTAAGAAAATTATCATGTTTTGGTGGAACCTTTCTTTTTTGTCCACAAGTAAATTGATTCAACACGACAAAAGATCTTTCCAGGGGAACATAATTTATCGGCAGAACTAATTTTTTCTACTGCGAAATTCTTTCTAATGCGACTTTACTGCGCTTTTTTTGATAAAAAATATCCTATAAAAACTATTTTATAGGCAAAATAGAATTTCATTTTTCTACACAACTTTTTTTATTGAGATATTTTCTATAAAAATTCCTCGACATGGATTTTCTGAGGTTTTTCCATTATGTTTTCCTCTTCTTTTCGTTAAAAACTAATTAAACAAACAAACTCCAACAAATCAACTCTAATTTAACAAAAAGAATTGGAAAATTTGGGTCAAAGAATTTCTATAAAAAATATCTCAATAGAATATGTCGTAAAGAGGAATAGAATTCTACTAGTTTTTTTGATTGAAAATTTTCCAATGAGCAGTTTTATTGAAAAAACGGTAATTAAACTGCGGAATTTTTACTAGAATCAACCGAAAAGTAATAGAAAGTTCAATAGAATTTTCTAGCCAATTCGCTAGGTTTAACGCGTGAGGACGAAGGACATGAAAATCTTCTGTTCTTGAATTCAATTGCGTTTCCAGGGCACATTTTACCGGAATCTTTGGAAACGTCTCGCATTGTGAATGGAGTGGACGTCGAAGTGGGAGAAATTCCGTATCAGGTAAGTTGGTCGAATTCTCAGGCAGACACGTATGAACAAATTTTATAGAAAAACCTAGCGACTTCTCAAAACAATTCTATTGAATTTCTGTTGGAACTCTATAAGAATTCTACTGAAGTTCTATTCTAGAATTCTATTGGAAGATTCTATTTGTTTTTTTGCGCCAATTCGGAATTCTTAAATATAATCAGCCTAAAACTGATAGAATTTTGAATAAAAGTTCAGTAGAAATTCAGTAAAATTCTCCATCGAATTCGCTAGGTTTCTCTTTTAATTCTGGATGAAATGACTATAAAATACTATTCCATTATCAATTCGAGACGCTTCGTTTATTATTAATTTTCCCTCGCTCAGGTTTCCCTCCAAGAAAGAGCGAGTAGCTTCCACTTCTGTGGAGGTTCCATCCTCAACAAGAAATACATCATCACAGCTGCGCACTGCGTCAAAGGGTGAGTGTCGAAAGTGGTCATGAATGGAAAAAAATTGTGAAAAATATGAGCGCTCCCCCTGAGAATTTGTATCAACGTTCGTTGGAATTCCGTGAGAATTCTATTGAAGTTCCATCGTGATTCTTTATTTTGCAGAAAAAAAACAGATTTTTATTTTTTCATGTAAATTATTCATTTTCGATTGCAATCGACGCAATAAAAATTCAATATTTCACACAATTTCAATAGAATTCTCATAGAACTCCAATTGAATTCTGTTTTTTTTTTAAATTCATGCTCAAGAATTCTCATAGAACTCCAATTAAATTCTGTTTTTTTAATTCATGCTCAAGAATTCTCATAGAATTCCAATTGAATTCTGTTTTTTTTAATTCATGCTCAAGAATTCTAATTGAACTCCAATTGAGTTCTGTTTTTTTTTAATTCATGCTCAAGAATTCTCATAGAACTTTAATTAAATTCTGTTTTTTTAAAATTCATGCTCAAGTATTCTCATAGAACTCCAATTAAATTATGTTTTTTTTTTAAATTCATGCTCAAGAATTCTCATAGAACTCCAATTAAATTCTGTTTTTTTAATTCATGCTCAAGAATTCTCGTAGAATTCCAATTGAATTCTGTTTTTTTTTAATTCATGCTCAAGAATTCTAATTGAACTCCAATTGAATTCTGTTTTTTTTTTAAATTCATGCTCAAGAATTCTCATAGAACTTTAATTGAATTCTGTTTTTTTTAAATTCATGCTCAAGAATTCTAATTGAACTCCAATTGAATTCTGTTTTTTTTAAATTCATGCTCAAGAATTCTGATGGAACTCCAATAGAATTACTAAAAGAAAGCGCTAGATTTTTCTATCAATTTTTTCCACGCGTCATTTGTTAATGTCATAACAACTTAATGACAGTATTCCCATCCAATTGCTGCCATTTCAGGAAATCTCCATCTTCAATCAAAGTGATCTCGGCAACAGTTGAATTATCAGCGCCAGTAACAACCCATTTGGTTGAAAAAATCATAGTCCACGAAGGATACAATGCTGCTGACTCCTGGAAGAATGACATTGCCCTCCTCAGGGTACTCGAAATGAACCTCGATCAATAATTAATTTATTTATCATCAACAAGTGCAAAAATACCACAATTGAAATTACCTTTCAGGTGAAGGGGCAATTCGTCGTCAGTTCGACCCTGAATTTCGTTCCACTGCCGAGTCTGGAGATGGTGGTTCCTGCGGATTCACCTGCCATTGTGTCAGGCTGGGGAAATCTCAGGGTATTACACACACGAAGAAATTTCATAGAAAAACTTGGGGAATGCGAGCGAAAATTCTATTAAAATTTTATTAGTTTTTGGCCGATTCTATTGAGAAATTATTTTGCTTTCCTGTGCATTCATTCTACGGTAAAACCTCAGTAGAGTTTTACTTTCAATACAATTTTTTCTATTAAATATTTTATATAGGAATTCCTCGACATGAATTTTCGATTTTTTTTTATTTAAAAAATCTAAAAAAAAAATTGAAAATTTGAGCCGAGGAATTTTTATAGAAAATATCTCAATAGCATAAGTTGTATAGAAAAATCAAGCTTCATTGATTTCATCTATAGAATATTTTCCGTTGACCGTATGCTCCAATAGAATTTCTTTGCGAATTCACTAGGTTTTTCTATCGAATTCGTTCGAATGTATTCTGCATTGGTTTCCTGCAGAATACATTCAACTAAAACAAATAAATAACTGTCTATCGTGGCCTTTTCAGCAAGGAGGACCCAGTCCCAATCACCTTCAGAAGGCTAAAATTCTCATTGCTGACCAGAAATACTGCAAGAGGCGATATGCCCCAGGAAATACTGTTCACGATACTCATATTTGTGCTCACGATCCAGTTGAAGAAACGGGTTCATGCAACGTAAGCCCTATTGTGAAAATTACACTACTCTCATTACCTATTACACTATGAGAATTTTTCAATTTTTCGCGGTTTTTTATTTTTCAAACATTAAGGATGTCCAAGTACTTCGCTCAAGTTAGCAAATTTAATTATAAATATAATTATTTTTTCAAAACTTGAATTTTCACACCCATGAAAATTTAACACCACATTCAATCGAATTTTTAATAGATTGAGAATTTGAAATGATAATTCCATGAATTTTTATAATTTTTAGTATTTTTTTTTATCTGTGAATCTGGAAATTAGCATTCTATTGAATATTCTATCTCTTCTGTAATTCCGGAGCGCAATGTGATTGTAGGAAATTTTCCGGAACCGTCTCGTATTTTTTACCTAAAATCACGGAATTTTTCCAGAGCGTTCCGTAATTTTTACCTGAATCTCATATGAAAAATACGATACCGTCACTTAAATTTCCTGAGTCGATTCCGTAATCGGTGAACATTTCTCTCCGTGTAATTCGTTAATAGCTGTACACATATTTCCGAGATTTTTTTATTTGAAATTCCAACACGCTTTTTCGAAAATTATACTGCAACTGAGAATGGGGTACTTCTTTATCTATTTCAGGGCGACTCTGGCGGTCCTTTGACGGTGAGAGGTAAACTCGTCGGGCTCGTATCGTGGGCCATGGGCTGCGCTCTGACGAACTACCCAACAGTGTACACCAGAGTCCCGAAGTTCGTTGATTGGATAAAGGCTCATGCTGTCTAAATTCCTGATTGAATCCTCGAAAGTTGTAATTCATCAAAAATCCGATCGATTCATTGCATTATTCCTGTATATTATTGAGATAAAAGTTAATGAAAGTGAGAAACGGTAAGGTTTTACTATTCTGGTACCCATGGAAAACAATACGCGCGTCCTGTTCTAGTATCTGTCAATGAACGAGTTAATGTCTCTAGAAGCTCTCCATGTGGTCAATGAGAGTCACATAATTATATTTTTTCCGTAGTTCGTGAAATCAACGCACCAAGCAGAACTCATTCCATCCTGTTTCTATGAAATGAACAAATTTTTTAAGCCACCTTTCAGATTTTTCAATCCCCTTTCGCCTGGGACTTCATGACTCATCGTTTTCCCCGATACTTTGTCTGTTATCAGTGCCTGCATCCATCCATTATCAATCATTTTTGTTGATAAGGAATGTGAACAGTGAAAAAGACAATGTTTTCCAATCGAAGAATCTCTCGTCTCCATCCCAATCAATCATCTTCGCAGATTGATTGCAATCTTTTCCCAAATCTCCTTTTTTACACTCCATTTCTATGTTATCTTATCGAAAATCTCAAGATCTCTCCTTATAATAATGTGTTCCCCATCAGACGTATAATCTACGGCGGAACATTATCAAGCCAATGAGTATATAAATGCAATCATGAGTTAATCGGAATCGCGAATAACGCTTTGAGGATCAATCATGAAGATGTTGGTAGTACTCGTCGGAGTGATGGCAATTGCTCATGTAAATTACCTTTTTACATGAATGGGGACAAGGAGAATGCACGCATACACAAATGGCACGGAACAATTTAACGAATTTGATTGAAAATTCTATCGGTTTTAATCGATTCTTCGCTCCGCGGGGTTTTCATAGAAAATGTCCAATAGAAAATCCGTAAAATTTTCTTATTTGGTATGCAACCTGTAATGTCCAAAATTTTGTACTAGAAACTTTAAGGCTAGAATAATTTTATGATAACAAACCTTTTGTAGTCAGACGATTGAAACCTAAAGTTTTCTCCAAGAAATTCTGTTGAATTTCTATTGGAACTCTATAAGCTGCGGATTTTTAATAGAACCATTGATTGAAAATTCTATTGGTTTTAACCGATTCTTCACTCCGCGGGGTTTTAATAGAAAATGTCCAATAGAAAATCCGTAAAATTTTATCTTATATTGTATGCAACCTTTTGTAGTGAGACGATTGAAACCTAAAGTTTTCTCCAAGAAATTCTGTTCAATTTCTATTGGAACTCTATAAGCTGCGGATTTTTAATAGAACCAGCCAAAAGCGAATCGAAAGGTCAATAGAAATGCACAAGAATTGCAAAAAAATGCAAAATAATTTTCTAGCGATTTCGCCGGGTTTTTCTATGAAATTTTTTCGTTCGTGGGGAGTTGTAAGACTGGTGAAGATGGAGAGTGAAAAATAGTTTTGTAAAATCAAAGAAATAAATTGAAAAATTGAAATAATTTTTTTTTATTCTTCAATTAATGCAAGAACACATCGAAAAATATCCTTAACGTTACTACGCCCAATAAACCTCGCTTCCCTCGCTCATGACGGGGATTTCTCTTCTACCAACACGCCATATCGTATGGTAGGGGATTGTGCTCGAGCATGAAACTTCTCGTGATCTCTCAAGAGCTCCAATTCCTGGAACTTACTGCCACAAAAATTACAAAAATATTTTTCCGCAGATGATCTAGACGTACTGTGCTGCTGCAACGAGTGGGCGCCCAGGGTCTCAGCATTTTCGAATGCCGCGCTGCACTCTAGACACATCTGATTCACATGTTTTCTCCTATGCATTTCCTATGAAATCAGGAGACGTGTAAATTTTAATATGAATACACGGAGAGAAACAATTCTCTAGAGAATTCTATTTCATTTTTATTTTATTTATTAGAATTCTATTGAGAAATTCGATTTTTTTTTGTTATTTCTATAGAAGATTACGCAACTTTAGTGTACCATTCTGTTAAGAGATATTTGATAAAAGAAAGTCAATAGATTTTTATTTTTCGATAGAAATTCTTGGACGTAAATTTTCCAAGTTTTTTTCGCTGTATTTTCATTTGAGAATAATTGAGAATAACTAATAATTGAAAATTCCTGTGGAAAAATCCCAACACAGGAAGTTATATAGAAAAATCAACATCTGTAGACATTCTAAAACGCGAGGGGACGTTCCACAATTTTTAATAGAATTCATGCGAAAAATAAATGGAATTTTTCCATAGAATTCTAACAGAAATTCAATAGAATTTCTCAGGCCAAGCGGTGGGCTTTCTATTAAATTATTTCAAAGATATAAGTATAATGAGACGGCAAATGATCCTACCAATTTTTTCGGGCCAGGAAAGCTCTTGAAACAAATATCGCATATGTATTTCCAGTGGCCGTGATGCATAACGTTGACATGGCATTTTAATCCCCGAGCATCTGCGAATTTCTTCCCGCATGATGAGCACGGGATTGCTCCATGATTTGTCTCGCGATGTTTCTGGTAAAGTATTCCCAAATTATCATCGTATTTGATCATTGAAATAGCATCATTGAATGAACCAATTTATTAAGATTAGTTGTCAATAATGCCTCTTTAAAAAAAATATTGATACTCACTCGAAGGTGATACTTATAATTATTTTTATCTTCAAAAATCCTCCCACACGTCTCACATTCCATTGTCTCAGGCTCTGGATCCTTCATCACATCGTCGTGATGATTTTTCTGGAACAAAACAATTCAAAATAAACCAAAATCTTGACCATAAAATCGGATAATCTTCCTGTGAAAACATCTGCTCATACTTTTTGGTGAAATCGTAATTCAGATTCTAGGGAGAACTCCTGAGTGCAATATTTGCACATCAGCTGTATCTTTTTGCAGAGCTTGTGTCGTCTCAGGAACTGATCACTCGTTGCGAATTTCTCGCACTTCTCACAGAACCACTTCATCTTCTGATCTACATACACTTTGTGCGTGCTTTGCTTGTGAGTAACGAGATCGTAGGGGGTGGGGAATTTGAGACAGCAGGTGGAACAAGCGATCTGCAGGGGCCTGTGCAACTTTGCGTGGAGGGACATTAGATTGTCAGTGGAAATTGGCACTTTACAGATACTACAAACGCCATTCCTCCTCTCTATGGGTTGCGAGGGCACCAGAGAGCTCTGAAAACTCAGTTGATCTTCCGTTTTGGGTTTGATGAATTCCTTCACATCGACATAATGGCCTAAAGTATTTCCTGAGCCACCGGAATCCTCGGCCTCTTGGGAATGATCAACAGTAGTTTCTGGAGGATGATGAACATCATCATCTTTGGGAAGATCAATGTCAGCCTCTTCATTCTGATCAATACTGTCATAATGGTCTTTGTATTTATGTCGGAGCAGATCCTCCGATGTCTTGCAATCTTCATGACAAAGATCACAAATCCATTGTGAAGAGTGCGATGCCTTCATGTGATCATCGAACTCAGTCATGCCATCAAAATTGATCTCACATATACCACAGAACAATCGTTCAGTCGTATCCATCGGCTGCGATTCATCATCCGTATCCACATCTTTCTCCTGTTTAATTTTGTCGATCAAGACAACTTTCAATTGCTGCCTCAATATCTCATCAGCTACCAGAGATTGGGCTCTCAGTTTATCGCTTATGTCCAGAGCTTCGAGACATCCAGGGCAAATGTGAGATGGAAGTCTATCGTCTTCTCTAATCTGTGATCAAGTAGAAATTAATGACAACTTTTCTAATCATAATTAGGTGGGAGAAGGAGTGCACGGAGAGGAGCGAAGGCGCTGGATAAAAGGAGGAAGGAGGAAGACATAGGTTTGAGTTAGAGTGGAGATTTTAATGTAGAGGTGTGTCATATGAGCTGGACATGGCACCCTTCGGGGAATCATTAAATAAACATACATACTAATCATAATTAGTTCATTGAAAGGTGACAGTGTAAGGTTTCTGCGGTGTACTCACCTCTATTGGTAAACAATTGTTGATCTTCTCAGCTATTGGATTGGTTTTCGAATCGAAAATGGGATGATATTGTTTTCCCTTATTAGCACATAATCTACAAACGTTTTCAGCGATGTTTAGATCCATCTTGATGATAAATAATACTGACTAATGTGATTATTCGTGCATTCTTTGATTTGTTCCCATTTGTTTACGTTTGAGGTTACGGTAACGGTACATGTTATTGAAGTCACCATTTGACACGAGTCGTTTGAGAATCACTGGGCAACGAATAAAATTGAGCGGCAATATTTTCAATTTCCACGAATTTTTGAGGGCAGAAAAGTATCGAATTTTTTGTTCGACAAATATCAGATTTTTTGTCATCAAGAGAAAAATCATGATTGCAGTCATCCCTATGAAAAATCACCGAAACTATCCAGTAAACAAGAATAATGGCCAGAGCCATAAAAATAGATTTGAACGAGTTTCTTTATTCTTTGATTCGTGGGACGACACATCAAAACGTCTTTTATTCTACTAAGCTCAATAAATAGGGGTTGTGAGTCTCACTTCGCTCGTTCAGAACGAAGGTTTCGTGTCTAGGAGCATAACGTATCGTATGGCAGGGGGTTTTATCCCAGTGTGGGTGTTCTTGTGGTCCCTCAAGAGCTTCAATTGCTTGAACCTCATCCCACATATCTTGCAACAATAGTTTCCGGTTGATGGAAGAGATATGTTGTGCTTGGTCAGTAAGTGGGCAGTCAGGAGTCGTACAGTTTCGAAGTGCTGCCCACACTCTTGACACGTCTGATCTGCGTGTCTCTTCTTATGCTGGTACTGCAAAATCAGGAATACACGCGTAATAAAATTGAGTAGAAAAACCTTTCCCTTAGGAATTTATTGAATTTCTGTTGAAAGTCCATGAAAATGAGAACAAACTCTCGGAGTTTAATTAGAATTCCCTTAAAAAACTTTACCATGTCATTTTTTTGATGGACATTTCCTAAAAAAATCAATAGATTTTCATTTTTCTATTAAAATTCTTGAGCCCAAATTTTCTAAATTTTTTGGGCTGTATTTTTTTTTCTCTTTTTATTTTTGAAAAAAAATTTTTCTCATAATAAAATTCAAGAAACAATAAAACTTGGAAAACTCAAGCCCAAGAATTCTTATAGAGAAAATGCCAACAGAATAAGTTGTATAGAAAAATAAACATCTATAGGGGGGTTTTCGCCAATTATTGGTATGGTTTTGTACCTTCAAAAATTAAATTTTGGTGAGACTTCTTATACGGCTTTCTTATCATTGAAAATACCAAACTAAATTTTTGGCAATTTTTTTCAAATTTCGTTTTTAAAAATTTTTCCCAATTTTTCATTTTTTCATTTTTCCATTTCCAAAGTTATTATTTATCGACCATTTATGAATTTTTCTATAGAATATTTTCGCTGCTGAATATTTCCGTTGACTTCCCATTGAATTTTCCAATATAATTGAAGAAAAATAATAGAATTTTCAATAGAAATGCAATAGAATTTCCTAGCGAATTAGGTTTTTCTATGCGAATTTTTCCTGCCCGATGAGAAAAGAGAAACTATTAAATATGGAAATGCTCTTACCAAAGTTTTTGAATTACAGAAACTTTTGGAACAAACATCACACGGATATTTTGGCTGTTTCTCATGTTTAACTTCAAAATGAGCTTTCATGTTTGCAGCGTTTGAAAATGTCTTCCCGCAAGTTGGACAGGTGAATCTTCCTTCGTCCCTGGCTTGATGATTCTGTGAAGGTATTCTCACATTTTCAGCATAATTACTCATTAAAATTCCGTTATTATAGTTCAGTAATGGAGTGGTAAGAGAGGCGAGCGCTTTTGGCAACTTTCGTTGACAGATCAGATCATTATTTTTTGCAAATAAATCAGTGGAATTTATTTTCATCTTCCCATACAACTAATTTCACTGAGATATTTTCTATAATTCGTCGACATAAATTTTCTACTTTTATTCCACTCTATTCTTACTCTTTCTTATCTTAAAAAAATCAAACAAAAAAAATGGAAAAAGACGGCATTGTCTTATTTTTTTTGTTTAAAATTTTGTTTTTTAGTTTTAAATGAGTTTATCCTTAAAAAATTCAATTGCCTCTCGATTTTCCCCCACTCTATTATCGAATTGACTCGAACGATAACTATATTTACCCGAATATGGGCATTGAACTCTCCTTTTTCGACGTAACTCTTCCCACAGGTTCCGCATACCCACTTCTCCGAGTCTGGATCGTTCAGAACATCTTCAAAATGATTCCGCTGAAGTAATGAATGAATCACAATGAGAGATATCCTAAAGAAAAATTAAGGATATTCAAGTATTTTCGCTATTTTTTGTCCAAATAGTTTTCATTCCAGCCCCATTTGACCCTAAGTTTCCTGACATTTTACAATGATTTTAATATTTACACGTTGCAGATCTGAATTTGAGTATTAATATTGAACCGTTGAAAAATATTTTAAAAATGTAAAAAAAAATCAAAGTTTACTTCAAAAAATTTAATTAATCCATCAATTTTTTTAAATTTTCAATATTTTCTATAAACAATTTATAAGCAATCAATTTCCCATTATAAAAATCATTCGTTCGGAATCGTAAAAAATTTATTCATATTCTAAATTTTACCAGAAATCAATGTCATGCCTAAAAAAATTAGGTTTCCAAAAGTTTAAACAATTTCAATTATTTATTTACAAAGAATGAATGTTTAAAAAATAATTCTTTGGAAAATGTAGTTTGAATGATGCTGAATATTCGTGATTTTTTTTTAAATTTTTCTCACGCGATTTAATTGTCAAATTTAATGATTGAAAATGGTTGAAATATATATTCTGAAAATTATATATTTTATGTATGGGATTGGCCTGATTTACGCATAAAGTTGCATAAAATATAAATTTATACATGCTTGATATATATTGTACATAAACCTTACACATATTCGAAGAATATATTAAATTGGTCTATATTACATAAATTTTTTATACATTTTTCCATGAGGGCTGTACAAACTGTAAAAGATCCTTGAATATCCTTAACCAAAATTTTCCCCAGAGCTTCCCATACTTTCTGGTGAATCTGCAATTCAGATTTCTGGAAGAACTCTAAGGTACAGTACTTGCACTTCATCTTGACTTTCGTGCAGAACTTGTGTCGCTTCAAGAACTGCACATTGGAAGCAAATCTCTCGCACTTGTCGCAGAACCACTTCATCGTCTGGCCCACAAAGACTTTGTGATCGATTTGTTTGTGGGTAACAAGATCATAGGGGGAGGGAAATTCCAGGGAACATGTGGGGCAAGTGATCTGTCGGTTCTCGTGCATCTTGAGGTGAATCGGCATCAGACTTTCAGTGGCAATCGTCACACTGCAGACATGACACTCGACATTTTCCCTCTCTGCTTGCTGTTGGCCCTCAGTGCTCTCGACCTTCAGTAAATTTTCCTCCTTGACCTCGAAGGATTCAGTCACATCGTCGTCAGGATCTTCCGTCCTCTGGGGATGATTGATGGTGGAGTCTTTGGGAAGATCAACGTCAGCCCCTTCATTCTGATCAATACTGTCATAATGGTCTTTGTATTTATGTCGGAGCAGATCCTCCGATGTCTTGCAATCTTCATGACAAAGATCACAAATCCATTGTGAAGAGTGCGATGCCTTCATGTGATCATCGAACTCAGTCGTGCCATCAAAATTGATCTCACATATACCACAGAACAATCGTTCAGTCGTATCCATCGGCTGCGATTCATCATCCGCATCCGCATCTTTCTCCTGTTTAATTTTGTCGATCAAGACAACTCTCAATTGCTGCCTCAATATCTCGTCAGCTGCCAGAGATTGGGCTCTCAGTTTATCGCTTATGTCCAGAGCTTCGAGACACCCTGGGCAAATGTGGGAGGGAAGTCTATCGTCTTCTCTAATCTGTGATCAATTAGGAGTGAATGATCACATCTCTATCAACACGTGTGAAGTAATTTTATTGGAATTCAATTAGNCGAGTGTGATGCCTTCATGTGATCATCGAACTCAGTCGTGCCATCAAAATTGATCTCACATATACCACAGAACAATCGTTCAGTCGTATCCATCGGCTGCGATTCATCATCCGCATCCGCATCTTTCTCCTGTTTAATTTTGTCGATCAAGACAACTCTCAATTGCTGCCTCAATATCTCGTCAGCTGCCAGAGATTGGGCTCTCAGTTTATCGCTTATGTCCAGAGCTTCGAGACACCCTGGGCAAATGTGGGAGGGAAGTCTATCGTCTTCTCTAATCTGTGATCAATTAGGAGTGAATGATCACATCTCTATCAACACGTGTGAAGTAATTTTATTGGAATTCAATTAGAATTTTTGGGCATGATTTTTGTAATTTGTTTTCTTGGATTTTATCATGAGAAACAAATGAAAATGTAGTGGAAAAATTGTGGGAAATTTACGCTCGAGAATTTCGGTAGAAAAATAAAAATCTATTGACTTTTTATCGAGTGACACAATAAATAAATATAATTAAATATAATTTTTAATTGAATTCTACTGAAGCTTTAAGGGAATTCTTACAGAATTCTAACAGAAATTCAATAGAATTTCTTAGAGAAAGCGTTAGGTTGTTCTGAGGTTGAGATGACTCACCTCTATTGGTAAACAATTGTTTATTTTGACAGCTATTGCACTGTTTTTCGAATCGAAAATAGACTGATACATTTTTCCATGGTTTGCACATAATCTGCAGACGTTTTCATTAATATTGAGATCCATTTCATTCAACTATTCAATCAATACTGATGTGATTATTCGTTCATTTCTTTGTTTCTTCCGATTTGTTTACGATTGAGGTTGCTGACGTAGCAACCTCACCATTTTCACTGATGAGCAGCAGTTGAAAGCTGCACAGACTCGTTCATGCGACGTGTTATAACCTCAATCAATCGTAAACATCGAAACAGCCTCAGCAATGCATGAATAATCACATTAGTCAGTATTATTTATTACCAATATGGATCTAAACATCGCTGAAAACGTTTGTAGATTATGTGCTAATAATGGAAAACAATACCATCCCATTTTCGATTCGAAAGCCAATCCAATAGCTGGGAAGATCAACAATTGTTTACCAATAGAGGTGAGTACACCGCAGAAACCTTACACTGTCACCTTTCAATGAACTAATTATGATTAGTATGTATGTTTATTTAATGATTCCCCGAAGGGTGCCATGTCCAGCTCATATGACACACCTCTACATTAAAATCTCCACTCTAACTCAAACCTATGTCTTCCTCCTTCCTCCTTTTATCCAGCGCCTTCGCTCCTCTCCGTGCACTCCTTCTCCCACCTAATTATGATTAGAAAAGTTGTCATTAATTTCTACTTGATCACAGATTAGAGAAGACGATAAACTTCCATCTCACATTTGCCCTGAATGTCTCGAAGCTCTGGACATAAGCGATAAACTGAGAGCCCAATCTCTGGTAGCTGATGAGATATTGAGGCAGCAATTGAGAGTTGTCTTGATCGACAAAATTAAACAGGAGAAAGATGTGGATACGGATGATGAATCGCAGCCGATGGATACGACTGAACGATTGTTCTGTGGTATATGTGAGATCAATTTTGATGGCATGCCTGAGTTCGATGATCACATGAAGGCATCACACTCTTCACAATGGATTTGTAATCTTTGTCATGAAGATTGCAAGACATCGGATGATCTGCTCCGACATAAATATAAAGACCATTATGACAGTATTGATCAGAATGAAGGGGCTGACATTGATCTTTCCAAAGATGATGATGTTCATCATCCTCCAGAAACTACTGTTGATCATTCCCAAGAGGCCGAGGATTCTGATGGCACAGCAGATTTTTCAGACCATTATGTCGATGTGAATGAAGCCATCGAAATCAAAGAAGAGGGGTTGGAGAATTCTCAGGGTGCTGAGCTGCATGCCCAACCCTCAGAGCAAAGGGATATTGTATGTACTATATGCGACGTGACTATTGCCAATGAGAAGTTGATGTCCCTTCACGTTAAAATGCATGAGCCCCGACAGATCACTTGTCCCACCTGTTTTCGGGAATTTGCCTCTGCCTACGATCTCTTTATTCATAAGCAAAAGGTACACAGAGTGTTTATTGATCAGAAGATGAAGTGGTTCTGTGAGCAGTGCGAGAGATTTACAGCGAGTGTTCAGTTTTTGAAACGACATAAACACTGCGCCAAGATTAAGATGAAGTGCAAGTACTGCAGCCAGAAGTTCTTCAAAAAATCAGAACTGCAGATTCATCAGAAGGTATGGACAGTATTTTTGAGGACACCTTATTCATCCTATTTATTCAGAATTCATTTTCACTCGTAGCTTTATCGTTTCAGAAAAATCATTATGACGATGTGATGAAGGATCCAGAGTCCGAGAAGTTTGAATGTGAGACGTGTGGAAAGAGTTACGTGGAAAAGTCTTATTACAATTCCCATGTCAGGGTGAGTGTGAATAATTTTTTGAAATAATTTAGAAGTGAAGCACGTGATTAACAAACGAGTTCTATAAAAATATATTACAAAGCTTGAACTGTTTTGGAATTAATCCGACCCATTCTGTCTCATTTTCAGACATCGGCATAATCGTAAATTTTGAATAAAGTTAACTTCTGAATTTGTTGATTGGTTAATACCACTCAACAATTTTTTCATTATTAAATTGATCATCAATTAAATATTCAAATTTCGAATTATTCAATCCATAGTCAATTCACAATTTCATAACTCCAATTATTTTTATTCTTCGAATTTCAATGAAAATGAGTAAACCTTAACTATTTTAAGGTGAAACTTTTCTTAATTTTGTGACTTCATTACTGAATTATAGCGATAATCCAAGTTCAATTCTTGAAAACAATAAAAACGTGAATATATTTTCCAGAAACATCAAGCCAAGCATGAGGGAAGGTTCACGTGTCCAACTTGCGAGAAAAAATTCTCAACTGCTGCAGTATTGAAGTGTCACATTGAAGTTAGGCATGAAAAACAGCCGAAATATGTATGTGATATTTGTTCCAAAAGCTTTTGCGGCTCGAGAAATCTGGTAAGATCATTCGCATATTTTATCATTACAAAATAAATAAAAATAAATATTTCTGCTTCATCCATTCTCTTTATATTTTTTATATTTTGGCTCCATTATTTTCTGAATATTAACAACACCAATCATTTTTCCAAAAATAAAAAATCGTCATTGATTATGCCTTATAATTTCGACAGCAAGTTCATCGAAAGAGGCATGCGAGTCAGACATGTCAAGAGTGTGGAGAGAAATTCGAAAACACTCGGATACTGGCTGCACACTTATTGAAACAGCACAATATATCCGTACCATCTGCAGGGAAATATGCGTGTAAAATGTGTGGGAAGAAGTTCCTGAAGATGAGGCTCTTGAGGGACCACAAGAACACTCACACTGGCACGAGACCACATGTTTGTGACACATGTCACAAAACATTCCGGTATAAACATTGCTGTATTTAAATTCACCTCATAAATTTTCAGCTCTTTCTGAATATTTCAAAATTGAGAGGAGACATTCAGTGAAAGCTCCACATTTTTGCTGTTTAATTTGAAAGTTATATTTTTATTTCAATACCCAGAACTTATGCAGCACGATGGGCACACGAGCAGAGGCACAAGAATGGAGGTTTCATCTGCGATTATTGCAAGCATAATTTCACGTATGTAATAATTACTATTTTATTATTTAATTGTTATTAATTTTTTATGGAGATTGTCATGAAAATCTTTTTAAAGGGAAAAACTAAAAGAAGAATAGAATGCAATTTGATAAAAATTTGGAGAATTCCATTTTTACGAAGAAAATTAAATTTTTATTTTATTTTATTATTTAATTGCTATTAATTTTTTACGGAGATTGACATGAAAATCTTTTTTTAAGGGAAAAGCTAAAAGTAGAAAAGAATGCAATTGAATAAAAATTTTGAGAATTCCGTTTTTATGAAGGAAAAATGAATTTCTATAGAAAAGTCAAAATCTAAAAAAATTTAAAAATGTTAAAAATCAAAATTTCTTAGAATGGGGTTCTGAGAATGGGTTTTTCTATTAATTTTTGTCATGTGTGTTAATGAATTAAACGATTTTCCTCATTCAGCGATAAAAACAACCTGCGAAGACACATTTCCCGGCACTTGCCACCCGAAGAGTGGCGATACGAGTGTGAAATATGCAACAGGAAATTGCAGAGGCTCTCCCACCTGCAGCGACACGTGGAGAGACACAAAGCGACCTACCCGTACCGATGCAACATATGTGGATTCAGATTTCTCAGTAAGGGAGCTATGACGTCGCATAAAAATCAAACACACAGCGAGATACTCGGTCTCAATTGCGGATAATTGTCATTTTGGGGAAAATAAAACTGCCTGACATACCTTCACTGCTGATTTTGTTTTTTTCTTGGATTTGATTGTGGGAAATGAATGAAAATACAGCGAAAAAAACTTGGAAAATTTATGCCCAAGAATTTCTATAGAAAAATGAAAATCTGTTGACTTTTATCTATTCACAAATTGTATTTAAAAGCGCGGGGGGATGTTGCATAATTTTTAATAGAATTGGCGCAAAAAACAAGTAGAGTTTTTTAATAGAATTTAATAAAAATCCGATAGAATTTTTTATAAAAAGCGCTAGATTTTTCTATTTATTATTTTGTGTGATGTCACGTCAGAAAAAATTCCGTAGAAAACCCAGCGAATTCGCTAGAAAATTCTGTTGGGATTCTATTGAATAATTCAGTTTGTCTTTCACGTTGATTCTATTGGATATTCGATAAAAAAGTCAATAGATTTCAAATTTCCGTTTCAATTTTCGTCTTGAGATTTTTTATATAGGAATGCTTGGGCATCAATTTTCCACGTTTTTCCACTCGGATTCTGCAATGTAACAAAATCCAGCGGTAAAAATTGGAAAATTTGCGCCCAATAATTCTGATAGAAAAATCTCAGAGAAAAATTCAAATAGAAATTCGAAATCTATTGACTGTTTCAACAGTCAATTTCTGACAAACCAAGAAATACGAAAAAAAACAGCAAAAACCTAAAAAAAGAAAAATGAAAATAAAATTTCCTATAGAATTCCAATAGAATTTTCTAGCGAATTCGCTAGGTTTTCCATTGAATTTTTTTATGCGTGGTCGTCCGCAAAAATAAATTACATTTTTTCATAATCGTCGCCTCTACGTTCCTTCAAAATATGGCGCCTGGAGTAACAGTCCGACCCGCGCTGCTTCCCTATACTAATAACCTCCAAAGCCTTCTATTTGCACAATTCGATGTAATGACACTCATAAACATTAAATTCCACTATTTATCAATCCTTTAAAAAATGGATTCAAAAGTGGACGCTGTTAAACCCCCAAGAATCTGCCGACTGTGTCTAAAAACAGGGCCCAGTTATCGTTCGCTCTTCGCTGAGAAGAATAAAATAGCCGACAAAGTCAGCAAGTGTTTACCAATTCTGGTAAGTGATACTATCGATAACTCCATCTCCATTCCCTCCAATCACTCCACTTGGGCTCACCAATCAATTTTTTAAAAATCACTTAATTTATTTCTTTTATGTTACGAACATGTTTCTCCGTTTTGCACTCTCACTAGGCTTTCACGTGTCCCATGTTCTTCTCAATTGAATAATCAAATATCTTCGCGTTTACAATTATATTTACGTTGTTGACATATTCAATAAACAATATTTAAGGGGAGACTACTATGAGGTTTAGAAGTCGTGGGATATTGGAGTGAGATTTCTCATGCATTGAAGATCGATTATATGTGTCTAACAGCGAATATTTCTCGGTTTTTTGTTTGATTTTTTAAATAAAAAAAATAGGGTGAAAAAAAATTAGCAAATTCCAGTCCAGAAGTTCCTATAGAAAAAGTTCTTTACAAAAATCAAATTCTCCTGATTTTCCTATAAAAGAACATTTTAAAAATAAAATTAAAAAAAAACTAAAAAATGAAAAAAAAATTAAAACAAAATATTTTCGAAAAAATAAAAGAAAAATGTAAACAACTATTTAAAAAATAAAAAATGAAATAAAAAAAAATTAAATTAAAAGAACATTTTAAAAATAAAATTTTAAAAAAACTAAAAAATGAAAAAAAAAATTAAAACAAAATATTTTCGAAAAAATAAAATAAAAATGTAAACAACTATTTAAAAACTAAAAAATGAAATTAAAAAAAATTAAATTAAATTTTAAAAAATAAAAATGAAATTTAATTAATTAAATTTAATTTAATTAATTTTCTTTATTAATAAAAAATAATAAATTATGTTTTTGTAATATAAAAATATAAAATATTTTCGATAGGACCCTCTCGAAAAAAAGTGCAGTCAATCTGCCGAATTGTTCATCAAAATCATCTAAAAATCGATATAACTTTTTCTACGAGATCTTTTCCCCACGTCCCCATTTAGTTCCTTGCCTCACCAATGAATTACAGGTGAACCCAAACGACGAGTTACCGAGCCACATATGCCCGCTATGCCTGCGCTCCCTGAACATCAGCTACAAGCTGCTGATCCAAGCGATAGAGACAGATGGAAAGCTCCGAAAGCAGCTCTTAGAGTCTCAAGCAGAGAGGCTCCTGCAGGAGCCAGGAACGGTGTTCAGGCCCCCAGGATCCCAGGAGAATGACGCAGACAACCCAGGCATATGTGGAATCTGCGAGATTCGTTTTGAGGACGCAGCTGCCTTCGACAGCCACATGGAGATGTTCCACCACTCGAAGTGGGTCTGCAACCTCTGCCAAAGTGACTTTGAGACCTCCGAGGAGCTCCTCCAGCACAAGCACAAGAGTCATTACGATAACGTCGAGGGGACTGGGCTGCCAGAGGGCTGCATTGACACTGGGACGATAGACATAAAGGAGGAGAAGATTTCCTCGGCCTCTGAGCACTCTGACGCTGAGCCCTCGACCCCTCAGGAGTCTGAGGTCCGCAGGAGAATCTCCAGGGCATCCAGAAAACGAAAGGAGGAAAAAACGAAGGAGGGAGAGACGAAGGAGACACCAGAGCCCAAGAGGGAGTGCAGAACCAGGGATGATTGCAAGGTCTGTGGCATCACCCTGGAGAGGGTGACGTCCCTCACTGAACACATGAAGATCCACGAACCTTACGACGTGGAGTGCCCCGAGTGCCAGGCGAAATTCACGACTGCTTACGATTTTTGTTTGCACAAACGAGATTTTCATAAGAGCCATCCTGAGAGGCCCATCAAGTTCTTCTGCAGACTTTGCAACAGGATGATGTGGGAACTGAGGGCTCTGAAGGTACATGAAAATTGCAAGAAGCCCAGGCACACCTGCAAGTACTGCCAGGAGAACTTTTGCGTGAAGAAACTACTGAGGCTGCATCAGAATGTAAAGTGTTTTTATGAATTTTTTGCATGTGTCGAGGCTGGGGGCTCATGCCAATGATTTTTTGCAGAAGGAGCATCGCCAGGAGATGATGGAGGATGCCAGTGTGGAGAAGATGAGCTGTGAGTACTGCATGAAAGTGTTTGTCGACAAGAAGATTTTCTACGATCATGTGTATGTAAGTATAAGGGGTAAAGGAATTATTCGATTTTTTTGTTTTCTGTTTTGAGAAGCAGGAGAAGGACTTCGGTCAACAACCCAGAGAAAGCGGGAGTTGAATTTCATGGGTGGGGAAATTTAATAGAACAATTTAGTGCAGTCCTTGGAAAATTCTATTTTTTGCAACAATTTCATGAAAAATTATGATGAAATTATGTGAAAAATGTCTAGATGTTGATTTCTTTATATTATTTATTCTGTTGGGATTTTGGCTATAGAATTCTTGAGCATGATTTACTAAAGTTTTTTTCGTGGATTTTATAATGAGAAACAAATGAAAATTTACGCATTTCTATATGAAAATAAAAATCCATTGACTTTTTTCTATCGAATATCTCTTAACAAAATAATGCAGTGAAGTTGCATAATCTTGCATAGAAATGGTACAAAAAATAAGTATTTTTTCTTGGATTTTATAATGAGAAACAACTGAAAATACAGCGGAAGAATTTTAGAAAATTTAAAGTCAAAATCTATTGACTTTTTTCGACTTTTCGTTATTCTTTCAGCTCCACAGTAGATCATTGGTTTACCGATACCAATGTAAATTCTGTGAGAAAGACTTTGGCAGTTCGTCGTCAATGAAAAATCACGTTGAGTCGATTCACGATAAAATCCAGAAATACGAATGTCGGACTTGCAAGAAGAAATTCTGCAACAAGAAGAATTTGGTAATTCCACAAGAATTTCATAGATAACTATCAGCAAACTCTTTGAATACACTGAGTTGTTTGATAATTGTTATCTCTATTTAATTGCAGCAAACGCACGAGAGGATCCACTTAAAACTTCACTGCAAGCGCTGCAAAAAGAAATTCGAAACTGTTGAACTTGTTAATCAACACATGAAGGATGTTCATGATGTACCATTGAAGGTAAAACGATTGTACACGTGCCCACATTGCGACAGAAAATTCACCAGGCGGAGTGTAATGGAGGACCACAAGAATACTCACAGTGGGAAGACACCACAGACTTGTCCAATTTGCAACAAAAAATTCAGGTATTTCATGTTATTTTTCTATTTATTTCAACAATATTTCTATTTCTTTCTTTTTTAAATTCATTGACTCGTGTGGGACTTCAATGGAAATGTTTCAAGTGTATGAAATCAATAATTTTTTATCAACGAACGAATTGAATAAAAAAACCTAAAAAATGGCCGTGACTATTCGCACCATTGCGTGAATCACTCCCGTACACTCCATACACTCCACGCATGCGTGAAGTTTGTGTGTTTCACGCAGCCGAATTTTCATACTGCTGTGTATTTCACGCAGTTGAAGTTTCATACTACTGTGTGTTTCACGCAGT
>NW_021680364.1:1389337-1419521 GCF_001412515.2 Diachasma alloeum
AAGGCCGTGACTATTCGCACCATTGCGTGAATCACTCCCGTACACTCCATACACTCCACGCATGCGTGAAGTTTGTGTGTTTCACGCAGCCGAATTTTCATACTGCTGTGTATTTCACGCAGTTGAAGTTTCATACTACTGTGTGTTTCACACAGTCAATTAAACTCGGCTTTCAATTGACTATAGACATTCCTGGGCTCAAATTTTCCAAATTTTTTTGTATAATTTTTTTTTTTTCATGAAAAGGAGAGAAAAATGGAGCGAAAAAACTTTTGGAATTGAGAATTCATGTCGAGGAATTCCTAGAACAAATAGGAAAAGTCTCAATGTCTAATATTTCTTTGTAGCAGATTTTTTCGCGCTTCATTCTCCTTTTTACATGCATAAAAACGAAGAGATGATGAATAGAAGCAAAAAGTTGATCATCTTGACAAAAAGTTAATTCATCTACTTCATGTTCAGGACGTATGCAGCACGTTGGGCGCATTTTCAGAGACATGGATCAGACGGATTTTTCTGTGATTACTGCCAAAAGAAGTTCATGTAAGTGTCACCAACTGAATTATCCCTTGAATAACTATTCTCCCAAATGCCCATAAATTTCAACTGGACTTTCAACCGGACTTTTCCTCAGCAACAAGAGACATTTGAAGACGCACATAATGGGCCACCGCCCCCCTGAGGAGTGGAAGTACATTTGCGAAGTGTGTGGAGCTCGTTTTCCCCAGATATTTCGACTCACAAACCACAAGAGAAAACACACTGGAGAGAAGAAATACTTGTGCGACGTTTGTGGCTCGAAATTCGTGCAGAAGTCCCACCTCGATAAGCACATTAGGAATATGCATATTACCCAGGAACCTCAGCCATGAGTGGGCGTTAATAATTGTATAATTTTTCATGACGACGTGAAATGGCTCTGGACCTAAGTCGATTTTCCTTTGTTCTACCCATTCATTAATAGAAATTAATTTTTCACTCAAATCAATGTTACAAAACAATTTGCTTTTAATGAATCAATTGAATTTAATTGTATTCTGTGTCTGCAAAAAATTGAAGACAGTTTTTTATCGTTGGGAGTTGACGGAAATTATGACGCGAATTCATAAATTATGAGGTAATTAATTTTTAGCATTGATGCCTCTGTTGTATTGTTAATAATTCCAATGCTGAGAATGTGTGAATAAGGAAATAAAACATGGAAACGTGCATAAATTTCTGGTGGAAATTCTTACCCTTGTCGTCTGGTCGATGCCTCGTCGATTAACATCGAAACTGATTAACACTGACACTTCCACGCTGATTAACACTGACACTGAACAACACTACAGTCACTTTTACATTGTTTACTGTGAATTAATGTTCTGAATTGAAGTGAGAATAAAATTTTCCAAGTTTTTTGTTTAATTTTTTTGATGAAAAAAAAAAATAGAATGTAGCAAATTGAAAAAATTGAGCCGAGGAACTTCTGTAAAAAATATTTCAATAGAATCAATTATATAAAAAATCGAATTCTATTCGGTTGTTCTATAGAATATTTTCTGTTAAACATAAAGTTTTCATCGCTCTTCTATCGGAAATGTTCAATAGAATTTTTTTTTATAAAAAAAAAATAGATTCCAGTTTTTCTCCAAAAAATATCATTTTTTCTTCATATTAAAAAAATCAAGCAAAAACAATTGGATAATTTGATCAGAAGAATCTCTGAAAACAATTTTAACCCAATAAACTATATGAAAAAATAAAAATCAATTCTCTCTCCCTGAAAACTATTTCTTACTGATCTTTCTTTTTTAAAAACCAATTTAAAAAATTGGAAAAATTCGAATGTCAATTCATCACAGGAATTCCCTCACACATGTAACATTGACGCCCCCACTCTCGACGCTAATTCTCCCTCTTTCTCCTTTTCTTCCCGCTTCACATCACCACTCGTATCGGAAAAGTCACTTCACACGGCAACAAACTAGGAACTCGTCACCCACCCTCACACACGTGCGAGTGATTCGTTGTAAACAATACCTAGGAGTTCTATTGTCGTTGCACTGCGTCGATCTAGTCTAAACTAGGGATCTAGTCCACATTTCAGGGATCGCACTGATCAACACGATAATCGATCAGCTGATTTTCGATTCCAAAAGACAGTCCAAGGTTGTTCCATCCATTGTTGCATCTGGATTTATTTCGGAGAGAACGGCGGGATTTTTATGTGAAAATTCACTGGTTGAGTGACATGAATTGAGGGATCAGAGGCACCAACAATGGATTCAACTGAGGAGCAGACGTGCAGATTGTGCACGATTCAGGGGACTAACTACACACCGATCTTTCGGAAAAGCGAGGGGAATGTGGGGAGGATGATCAGGTGTTTGCCCGTTCAGGTAATTGGGAGTGATTTTTATTCTGACTTTGAGAATTAGTGAATGTTTACTTGGGATTAACCTATAAGTGGCACTTCATACCGGTTGAGTTGCTTATTTTTGTTCAGGGCTCTGTTGGGGTCTAGACTATTCAGTAGACCTTTTCCATCCTGAGTCACTAGATTTCACCGAATTTACGTACAACACGCGCGAAAAAATTTAATTGAAAAACCTATCGAATTCGTTAGAAAATTCTATTGACATGTTCAATAGAAAAAGTCAACAGAATTCGATTTTTCTATATAACTTATTCTTTTCATATATTTTCTATAGAATTGCTCGACTCAAATTTTCCAATTTTTTTTTATTCTATTTTTCTTTTCTTCTCGTCAAGAAAATCGAACGAAAAAACGTAGAATTTGAGTCGAGGAAATTCTACAGAAAATATCTCAATAGAATAAGTTATTCAGAAAAATTGAATTCTACTGACTTTTTCTACTGAATATTTTAATAGAATCGGCCAAAAACTAATAGAACAGTTCAATTGAAATTCAATAGAATTTTCTGACGAATTCGATAGGTTTTTCTACTAAATTTTTTCGTCCGTGAAATCATCGTTTTTGAGGGCTCAAATGAAGGATGTCTTAAATGTCAATATTTTTCAGAACTTTTTGGTATTCTGTTGAGAATTTCGTAGCTTGTTGGACGAAATAAATATTTTTCTCAGGTTTACTGAATGAAAAGGTTTATAGATGTTTTTTTTAATGGTTTAATGGTTTTTAAAAAATGATTTTCACTGTTAGGATAAGAATTGAAAATTCATAGACAATTTGGTTGTAGTTTGGTTGTCACCTCCAGGAAAAAACGAACTAAATGTCCCCCACACTTGCCATTTAAATTCCCTTCAATTCCTCTAATGTTCTTCAGATTCGATCGGGTGACGGACTACCCAATCACATATGCCCCGGTTGTCTCGACGCCCTGGAGGTGAGCTACAACCTCCACATCCTGTGTCTCAAAGCGAACCTCGAGCTCCTCGAGAGATCCTCAATCCAGAGAAGAAAAAAATTGTTGCATAGAGAGCGCTCCCGCCTGGAAGTTAAAACGAGGGAGAAAAAATCGAGTGAAGATGACTCCGACTCTGGCAAGGACCCCATCATCATCGAGACCTATCACTTCCCCGAGGCAGTGTACAACGACCTCTCGAATCACAAGGATTTCTCCGAGATCTTCCAGAGGGTGCCGGAAGTCAAGCTCGAGAGGCTGGACGACAATCTCAGTTGGAGCAGTGGCCAAGACGTCAATCACAACGATCTGTCAATCGCTTTCGTCGATACTCGGTGCAAACAGGAGCCCCTCGACATCGATGAGCCTGGCCCCTCTGGACACCAGGAGCAGACCGTTGAGATGAAGGAAGAGAGTGACTCTTCGATTTTCGGAAATTCGAAAGTCATCACCTTCAGAGATCCACAACGTACCTGTAAAAACTGTGGCAGGACAGCTTCAGCGAAGGAGTTTCGTCTTATCAAACGTAAGGTATGTGCAATGTTATTTAACAAATTATTAATTAGGAATTGAAGTTGGACATGTAGAAAAAATAATCTTTTTTTAAGTAGTGAATTCGCTGGATTTGATTTCATTGAAAAATGGTCCATGGAAAATATTCTGCAGAATAAATCAAGAGAATTGATTAATATAATCTAATTAATTAATCATGATTAATATATAGTATAATTAATTAATAATATAATCAATAGAATTGGACTTTTCTATGGAGATGCTTTCTATAAACATTCTTGAACAAAATTTAAATAAAAAAAAAACAATTTTTTTTTAATTCTTAAATTTAAATAAATTAAATTGTCTTGTTTGAGGAGAAAAATCACGCACGAAAAAATTTAATGGAAAACTAGCGTTTTTTCTCAAAAAAAGTTTTTAAATTTCTGTTTAAACTCCATAAGAATTCTCTTGAAGTTTTATTATAATTATAATTGAAAAATCTATTTTTTTATTCAAATGCGTAATTTCTCTGGATGTATTCCATAAAAAATTCGTATATTAATCTTGTCTTATAAATTTAGTCATGAGCTCAAGGTAATGTTCAGTAATTATAATTGATGTTTCCATACAGAACAATCGCATCCGAGTGCGCGCAGATCGATGTAATATGTGTGATAACAGGAAGCCTAGAATTTACAATCGTAAACTTCGGACTATAGATCAGCCATGCTGGAGTATTGAGAACAGCCAGGAGCCTGAGAGCTACGAGCCCAACGTTATCCAGGATTTCGACGATTTTAAGAATTTTCATGTGTCTAATGAACATTCGTACGCTCGCTTCGCTCGTTCCTGTGCTCTCAAGTAATGTATTATTCATTTTACATATTAAAAAATACGTGTCACGACTTAAGAGTTCTATTGAGATCACATAATCGAATGGGTCATTTTTTATTTCAAGAGAAGTTGGTGAAATGAGCAAAAAATGTCATCTTTTAATAAGAATTCTATTAAATTCACTAGGTTTTCATATGAATTTTTCTCGTACATATTTTTTTTCATTTTAGCGTTATAAAGGGAATTAATTATTTGTTCTATCTGTTTAGAACCATATGGAAACAACAATTGGCTAGAGTTACATCACCCTCCAACGAAAAAAAATCACCGAAGGAGAAACAGGTACCCCTGCGCCATCCCTGCCTCTTCTGCGGCAAAACCTGTGTGTGAGTAACTGTGTAATTGATAAATATTCCCATTTCCATACTGGACAATTTTTTTTACTCATTATTTTAGTTTTTCCGGATTTTGTGTCATGAATTAATTGATAATTAATATATGTTTATAAGTTTTTAAAAAAGTCAATCGATTTTTATATTTGTATTAATTGTAATAATAATAATAATAATAATAATAATAATAATAATAATAATAATAGTTCTCTTCAAAGTTTTTATAAAAAAATATTAAACATAAAATTTCCAACTTTTTAATTTTTTTAGTGTCTCATTACAAGATTTAAAAAAATTAAAGTTTTTGAGTGTTTTTAAATAAAAAAAAAGACTTGAAAGATTCATCTCAAAGATTTTTTTATAGAAAACAATTCAACAAAATGAGTTATGTTGAAAAATCAACATCTGCTTGTGTGAGCTGTGGAGTTTTCCAATAGAATCAGCCAAAAATGATTAGAAAGTTCAATTGAAATGCAGCTGAATTTTCAGCAAATTTGCTAGATTTTTTAAATAAATTTTCTCATACGTAAAACTTTTTATTTCTTAAATATAAAATTCTGTGAATAATCAATTTTTTGTCCTCAGATCTAGCATTAGATTGAAATATCACATAGCAGTCCAACACACGCCCCCGGAGAGATGGGAGCATCACTGTGATTTGTGTGGAGCAACATTTCCAGTTCGTGGCGACTTGCTGAGACATCAGGCGTCTGGTCACACTCACGAGCGAAAATTCACGTGCGACGTGTGTCCCCTGACTTTTGTGTCCCATAAGAGTTTGATGGCACACCGAACTCTGCGACATGTAAATATTCCGAATTATAAGAAAGAGAGTTGAAATGAACGTTTGGTCGGTGGGGAGAAAGTTTTTGTGTTCTTGAACTGTTGAGAGGAACTCAATTGTTCGACTTACCTTTTACTTCGGTTTATGCACTGTAAAAAATTTGACATTAAAATTTCTAATAGAAGCTACTCGAGATTCAAAACGTCCACGAATTCAGGCTCAATTTTATAATGCTGCAGTGAAATTCGTTCGATCTAGGCCAAGAATAATGATTTTATAGGAATTCTATTGGAAATTCCATTGTTTTTTTTTCATTTCTATTGAGGAGGATATGATTAATAATAATTATATCCGGATAATTTTTTCGGCAAGATAAGTATTTGGCAATTTTGTAATGAAAAAAAACAGAATACAGAGAACAATTTTTTTCGTTAAATATTTGTGAAAAAAAGTTGGGAACAGATGCTCAATAGAAATCCAATGGAATTTCCTGTAGAATTCGTTAGGATTTTTCTATGAATTTTTATCGCGCGTGAATTTCACATTGCTTTTCAATGTTATAGGATTAATAATCTGCATAAAAAACTGCAATAAAATATCATGTTTTACATATCTTCGATGAAAAAAATATTGCATGCAGAAAATATAATATCGATCAGATTGATCTATTTGTTGGTGATTTTCAGTGAAAATCTGAGAGTTTAGGGGTGAATTTTGAGGATCTTTTATTGACAATTTGGACCAGTGTACAATCCTTTACGATTATTACCTTCATGGTTGCCCCCAGAAATGAAACAAGATGAGTTCTGGAGTTATTTTACAAAGCCTGATATTACGAAAAAAAAATGTATTTTTCGAGGGAAAAAAAACAAAGTGGAAATAAAGAGCAAGTTGGCGAGTCTTTTATACGGAAAACTGATTTTTTTATTTATTCCTGAGAAAAAAACTTAAGGTTGGAAGTCCAATAGAAATGCAATCGAATGTTCTATCGAATTCGCTAGGTTTTTCTATGAAATTATTTCATGAATATTCAATGTGTTATAAAAAATGGTGCTTATGTAAAAAAAATTATAATAAAATATGTCTTGCAAATGTTCTACATATCTCGTCGACAAAAAAAATTCTCTCATAGGGAAAACATAATGCAAAACACATGAAAAAATTTAATAGAAAAAAAACCTAGTGCTTTCTCTAAGGCATTCTCATGAAGTTCTATTGAAACTTTATAAGAATTCTATGGGAATTCCATTAGAATTGAAAGATAAATTTGTTTCTTGTGTGATTTCTATTAAGAATTATGCAACGACCCCCTGCGTTTTTAAATAGGTATTTTGTTTATGAAAAAATCAACATCTATAGACATTTTTCTATATAATTTATTCTGTTGGGATTTTTCTATTAGAAGTTTTGGACATGATTTCCCCAGGTTTTTCGCTAAAAAAACAAAATAACTAGTTAATATGCTAAATAAGTCATTTTATTGGAATATTTTCAGCAAGAATTTTGGGCATCATTTTTCTAAATATTTCTTCGTGGATTTTAATGTGAGAAATAAATAAAAATTCACAGCAGAGAAAATTGACACCCAAGAATTTATAAAGAAAAATCCAGATCTATTTACTTTTTTCTATCAAATAGCTCTTAAAAAAATGACGCGGTAAAGTTTCAAAATTTACAGAAATATTTTTTAATAGAATTCTGATAAAATTTTGAGAGAATTCTTATAGAGTTCCAACAGAAATTCAATAGAATTTCTTAAAGAAAGCGCTAGATTTTACCATCAATTTTTTTCATGTGAGAAATTTAAGAATAAACTCTTATTGAATTTTGGGGACTGGAAAATTTCAAAAATTCCGCCAATAATAGCTCAAGATGACTTATATATTTATTTGACAAAGTATTACATAAAATGTATTTTCAAGCGAAAAAAAAACAAAGTGAAAATAAAGAGCAAGTTGACGATTATTTAAACGCAAAATTGATTTTTTTGTTCATTATTGGAAGCAGGTGTTTTGACTTGGGAGTGAGAGTCTCTTCCCCTGAAGCTGCCTGAAGCCCTAGCGCTTCCGCTTTCTTTTCTTGGCCGCCACGGCACTCGAGGCAAAATGGTAACCAAGACTTCCAAGTTTTATTTTTATATCTTTCGATTTAGAATTGTTTAATTGTATTTTTGATGGTTTTTACCACTTGACAATGTTTTCTAATTAGTGGATGGGCAAAAACAGTGGTAATTTCGTGCTAATGATGAGATATTTCGGGAGGAAGTAGTGACGTTCGGTGATGCCATGTGGCCAGAGTTTTTTTTATTAATTTTGGCGATTAATAATTAGTTTTTCTATCGAATACTGGGAAATTGTCTATTTTCGTGGATTTAGTTTAGTTGTTATTCGCCAATTTTGGTGGAAATCTTGTATTTTAGGGGGGTGAAGTCAACATAACCTCAAAATAACGAGTAACAATGCCCTCCAGTGCATTATTCTTCACGAAAAAATTGAGAATATAAAATTGAATCGATGAATATTGCGTGTGGGGAAAATTTTGTTTCGTTTTCTTTTCATTAATTCACTCAAAGATGTCGAGAAAGAATTTTTCATGGGGGACATTATCAAAAACCTTTTTCACCGTTTTTCAACGAACTTTCTAGTTCAAGATTTCATTTTATGAGAAGAAAATAACAATGGAAATTAATTTTCTTCTTTAAAGGCCATAACATTTGCCACAAAAAATCTCGCAACAGTTTCCAATAAATCCAGTAGTTTCGGAGATATCGCTTAGTTAATTACGAGTGGGAAAAAAATTAATTCATTTCCCTATTGAAGTCTTGATCTCTTCCAAGATAATAGATGTAACGAAAAATACAGAGAATTCTATTTGATTTCTGTCGAATTTTCCTTGAACTTCTATTGAAAATAAGTTTTTGTCCCACTCTATCAGAGAATTCCGCAGCTCCAATCCACGTTTTTCATAGAGAATATAGAAAATAATATTTTATAGAAACAATCAGTGGAATTTAATTTTTCATACTATTTCAAATTAAGATATTACGAAATATTCAGAATAAAAATGTTTTTCATTTTCTTTTCCAGACAACAAAGCGAAGGAATGGTGGAAGGGCCAAACATGGTCGAGGCCATGTCAACCCCGTTCGTTGCACCAACTGTGCTCGCTGCGTTCCGAAGGACAAGGCAATCAAGAAGTTTGTTATCCGTAACATCGTCGAGGCTGCTGCTGTGAGGGACATCAACGACGCCAGCGTCTACGATACCTATCAGCTCCCTAAACTATACGCAAAATTGCACTACTGCGTGTCATGCGCAATTCACAGCAAAGTCGTTCGTAACAGATCCAAGGCTGATCGTCGCATCAGGACACCACCTCTTCGCAACTTCCCAAGGGTGACTATTTATTCCCATTTCATTATTGTTTATCATTCACGAACAAAAAATTTAATAGGAAAACCTAGCCAATTCGCTAGACATTTCTATGGAATTTTCTATCATCTTTGGCCGATTATATTGAATTGTTCAATAGAAAATAATCTGTAAAAAGCCAATAGAATTTGATTTTTCTGTACAACTTATTCTATTGAGATATTTTTTATAGAATTTACTCGGTTTAAATTTCCCAATTTTTTTCATTCTATTTTTCTGTTTTTTTCGTGAAGAAAATCAAACAAAAAACTTGTTAATTTGAGTCGAGGGAATTTTATGAAAAATATCTCAATAGAATAAGTTGTAAAAAAAATCGAATTCGCCAAGTTTTTCTATGAAATTTTTTCATACGTGTTATCATTGAGATGTAGGTGTGCTCATTTCACGTGTCCTCTTTTCAGGACATGCGCCAGGGACCCCAGCAGAACAGGAAGTAATTCATGTGTAATTTTTAATTACAAAATAAATAAAAAACTTTAAAAAATGCTTTGGGTGTTTGAGAGAATTATTTATTATCCTTCCTGATGTAGGATTCGTTTTGGGGAATTTAGAGGTGAAAGGAGGGATTGAAAAATATCTGGAAAAGGTAGGGAATGTTCAAGTATTTTTATTTTTTTTATTCTAAGGGTCCAGTGATTTTTTATTCTCGACTGTTGCGAGATATTTTTGAAATTTTAAAACTTGAAAGTCTACTTTTTTTTTAGGAAAATCCATGTAATTGAAGAATTACAAATTTTTAAGATTATTACCTTTATAAATAATTTATAACGAATTTTGAACTCCAGAAAATTGAAAATTGGAAAAATTCAGTTTAAAAAAATGATTAAATTTGAACCATTTCCATTATTTATTTATGAATAGGAATATTTTGAGGACCCTTTTAATAAAATATTTTGTTTAAACTTTGACGGTCCAAAATTAATTTTCCATAATAAACAGTTGAGAAACATTTAAAAAATCTGAAAAAATTACATTCTACTTTTGGGAGAAAATTCAAAAAACAATTCGAAATTGACAATTTTTGAAGATTAAATAAATTATAGACAATCAATTTAGCACTCCATGCATAGCACCCAAATCTACAGAATGTCATCAGAGTTAAATGTAATAAATTGAATTTAAAGAAAATTTGCCTTGAAATTTGATCAATTTTCACTATTTTTCTATGAACGAGGAGTTCCTTATTCTTTTACGACGAATATTAGGAAAGGGTTATAAATATCTGATGAGGAATTCTTTGGTTTTATGACCTGAAAATACGAGAAGAATAAAAAGTAAAAAAGAATCCCAAAAAGGTAAAAAAAAATTCCCCCAACACCAACCAATAAATAATCAAAGGCTAGTATTGAAAGAAATTAATATTTATTCACGTGAATTTCCTGATTACTGAGTCTGTCCTTCACAGCCCTACAGCTGTCACGTTTACAATTGAAATATCACTGATGGAAATATCAGGAAAGACCGAGGGACATCGAGGGAAGATTGTAACATCTTAAATTACACAATAATCACACAAGAGTCGTTGATAAAAATTTCCCCTGCACCATGTCGATGTACCGAAAATGATCTGAGTTGAAAGCGACTTGGCTAATTGAAGAAAAAACATCCGGGCTACGGTAAAAACCTCCAGCTTTCCAAATTCAACTGCTACCTCCGATATACCACTTACGTTAAACGAATGTACAATTTTCTTAAAATAATCAAGGGAAAAAGACTAATAATAGAATCATTTGTTGGCCTCTTCCATCGCCTTTTTGAGGGTCTTCTCGAATATTTTCTTAGAATCACAGAAGCCTTGTTTAGTCTTTCCGAATGAATTGGGCCCAGCTGATGTTGGAGTTTCACGCCCTATGTTTCTCATTCTCATTCGAGCCTCTGCTGGCATCTCCTCGGGTTCGTCGTCATCGTCGGCGTTGAATACTGAGGCCACTGTCGGCTTTGCTACAGGTTTGGCCACTGGTTTCTGCAAGAAAATTGATTAATTTTCGATGAAAAAGCCCCAGAAAATAATTAGAAATGAATGTTGGCAGCAAACAGATTATTTGTCTCTTGATTTTTTAATCAATGTCTATAAATCCAGAAAAATTTTGAGGAGTATATTTTTTAAAATAGAAATTGAAACTCAAAAATTCAGAATTACTAAACTAAGTTTCTCTTGAAATAAAAAATTTGAGTTAATTTCATTTTTAATTTCATTTTTAATATTCAGTGTACTCACTGTCACGCAAATTATGTTTTTCACCGAATTTTTAAACATTCGGTGTTAATAAATAAAAATTGAAATTGTTTACAATTTCGGAAACATTATTTTTTAAGGCATGAGATCGATTTCTGGTAAAATTCTGAATATGAATAAATTTGTTGATTACCAACAACTGATTTTTATGGTGGAAAATTGAAAGTTTATAAATTTTTTATATCAAATGTTCGTAATTTTCAAAAATTGTAATTTTTAAATTTTTCTATTTTTTTGTCAGATGAAAAAATTGAATTTCAATTGAAATTTCAATTTTAAGTTTTCAATTTTTGAATCGAATTAAGTTGAATTTAAATTCAATTTAAAATTGAAATTCAATCGAAGTAAAATTGGAGTAATTTTGAGTAAAAATGACTGAAAATCCAATTTTTTTCTGATTTTTATGTGAAATTCTCTTGAAATAAGTGACAATTCAAAAAAAAGAAATAAAAATAACAGTTCCTCAACTAAAATTCAATAATCTTGTGTAAACTCACAGATGTTGCCCCCAATTTGATCTGTATCCCCTTCTTCTGATCAGCCGTGGAGGCTTTCTCAAGTTTTTAATTTTTGAATCAAATTAAATTGAATTTAAATTCAATTTAAAATTGAAATTCAATCGAAGTAAAATTGGAATAATGTTGAGTAAAAATGACTGAAAATCCAAATTTTTCCTGATTTTTATGTGAAATTCTCTTGAAATAAGTGACAATTCAAAAAAAAAAAAAATAACAGTTCCTCAACTAAAATTCAATGATCTTGTGTAAACTCACAGATGTTGCCCCCAATTTGATCTGTATCCCCTTCTTCTGATCAGCCGTGGAGGCTTTCTTTCCAAATCCAAAAGTCAATTTCTGTTTCCTAGATTCTCCCTGCCCATAAGTTGGTGAATCCCTCCTGTCGTCTGACCTGAGGGGCGATCTGTCCCTGTCATCATCCTTATCCCTCCTATCCTCCGCTCTGTAGGTACTTGACCCTGACAACGTCAAACACTGGCAAAGTTCAGATCAAGTTAAACGAGGCTGACTTTAGTAACCGGAAAATCTCAAGCAGCATGCTACATATATTTTCGTCAATGACACTATAATTCATGTTCTTGGCTTTTCCCAGTTCTATTTGTCCAACCTGCATCAAACTCATGGATTTTTTTTCACGACATGATTGTCTCGACCGTTTTGTCTCCCATTGAGTCGATTATTCCCAGCAATTTACGTGTGAAAAAATTTGATAGAAAAATCTAGTGCTTCCTTTAAACAGTTCTATTTACTTTTGCGTCGATTCTATTAAAGAATATGCAATTTTACCCTGTCATTTTGTCAAGAGATTTTTGACGAAAAAAAATGGATAGATTTCGGTTTTTCTGTAGAAGTTCTTGTGCATAAATTTGTCAATTTGTTTCCACTGGATTTTTATTCGTTCTTTATAATAAAACTCAAGAACAAAATTGACAAGAATCATGCTCGAGAATTCTGATAGAAAAAATTGCAATAGAATAAGTTATTTAGAAAAATCAACATCTATCGACATTTTTTAATGAATAAATATCTATTTAAAAATGCGGGTGACGTATAATTTTTTGTAGAATGGGCGCAAAAAACAAATAGAATTCTAATAAAATTAAAGTAGTTTTTGTAGAGTTTCAATAGAAATTCAATAGATTTCTTTAGAAAAAGTGTTAGGCTTTTCTATTAATATTTTTTATACATGAATTTATAAAATTGTGAACTGATGAGTAATTGATGGGGCTCTGTACTTTAAACTAATAAAATAAAAAACAATTAATTGAAGAATATCTCTGATTCCACAGAAACAAAAAAAATTTATAGAAAATTCTATTGAATTTCTCTTGGAAGTCTATGATAATTCTACTGAAGTTCAATTAGAATTCTAGTTTTTTGTGCCAATTCTATTGAATATTACGTAATTTTTTTCTATTAGAAGATATTTAGTATAAAAAAAGTAAATAGAATTCAATTTTTTTATAGAAATTCTCGTCATGAATTCAAGAAACAAAACTTTAAGAATTATTCAAGAATTCATACAGCAAAGATACCAATAGGATGAATTCTATAGATAAATCGATATCTATATATTTTTCCATCTATATATATTTTTTATAAACAATTATTAATTAAAAAACGCGGGGTATTGAATTCCTTTATACTGAATTTCTATTCGAAATCCATGAGAATTCAACTAGAATATTCTATTTATTCTTTGCGCCAATTAACATTATTAAATATTACGCAACTTATCCTGTAATTTTATTACGACTAATTTAATCGAAAAAAGTAAATTTTTCGATTTTGCAATAGAAATTCTTGTGAACACAACAAAAAACTTATAAAAATTCAAGAATTCCAGCAGCAAAAATACTAACAGAATGAATTACAAAAAAATCAGCATCTGTAAATTAAACTCTTTTCCATAAACAAATAGATTTTTAATAGAACTCCACTAGAATTTCTCGGAGAAAGCGCTACGATTTTCTATAAAATTTTTTCGTGCCTGTTACTCTCCCCAAGTGCCCAGTAAAAAGAATAAAAACAAGAAACTAAAACCCATAAAATACGAAGTGATTGGACTACCGCTTCGAACACAATGTTTAACGGATTTTTTCATGGCTTGGGAGTTCTAACGCTCGAATACATTACGTGGAACCTTAACGGTTCATCATGACACGTATTTGTTGAACATTATGTAATGAAAACCGTATTCCACCCCCGTGGAGAGTGCGAAATGCATGCATTTTGTTCATTACAATCTACTGGCCACCACCGTCTCTATTAACCGTTTTTATTCGCGATTTGTGCGGTGGAGTCTCGGCAATGAGGAAATATCGCGAACCGGAGCAAAGTAGGGCACCGTATATAAACCATAAATGTCTGTCTACGGAGAATATAAAAAGTGTTCGCCTCGCCGAGGGAATTGAAATCATTCGAATGTCTCGAGTAATTGTATTTTCATATGCAAGTAACAAAACCTTTTCGATAGTCCTCCCCGGGATTGCGTCTTGACATCGTGTTGGGGTGAGTTTTTCTTTCAGCGTGTACCAACGATTTATATCATACTGAGCACTGAGGCGTCCCCAGGAGCATGAAACACTTGTGACAGAGAACAGAAGCTGGGGAACGACTGGGTGACATGCAATCTGTTTTGACGAGCGGGTCGTGGGCACTGGAATGGACTTTCGGGGGGTGCGAGGCAGATGGCGGCACCGTGAACTCTTTCGACAGGTGAAATCGACTTTTCAAGGCTTTTGATTCCGAATGGAAGCGTTGTAATCGTTCAAATTTAAGTTTTGGATTTTTTGGGTTACATGGACCCAGTATGATTTAACACGTCCGAAAATGCAATTTTTAGACCTAAAAAATTGGAAAATTTAGGTTCAATATTTTTTTAGAAAAACGTTGAAGAGAATTATTATTCTTATTATTATTATTATGACTATTATTATTAAAAATATCAAAATCTATTGACTTTTTGTTAAATTTATAAACATACATTGATGATAAATTAATTGACAAATTATTTTTTCAGAATAATAATTTTGTGTTATAAATGTGAATTAATCAGTTGATGACACAGAATCTGGAAAAATTGAAATAATGAAAAAAAATAGTCCAAGATCATCCACCTCGTCCGGTGGAATTAAATCTTTTTCTTTTTTAAATTTAGACATTGTTGAGCTCTGTCAATCGTCATTAATTCAAATATAATTCATCCATTAGTTTTTTCAACTTGTGAATTTTTTTGAAAATCGGTCGTCTCACGATAACTAAAAAAATGTTCTGAATTGATTGAATGATTGCTGAAAAAATTTGTTTGGGTGTCATAAATAAATAAATAAATAAATAGATGAATAAATAAATAAATAAATAAATAAATAAATAATTCCTGAATGTCCAACCCGCAGAATTTGACCCACGGGTCAAATGCCTCCCATCAAATCGCGTGGGAGAGAGTAACCGCTCTTGCCCCGAATGAAGACCAATTTGTTGTCAAACCGTTACCATCTCTCCATAACTTTCGAATATTCCCCCCTCGGCAATGAATTCCGAAAAAAATACCGATGACTCGACAACTAATAAAGCCCCCAAATTTATACCACGAGTGATAAAAAAGAGAGAAAAAAAAATCTCTCGGTTTATTTAACTCATTGACTCATCGTCATCGAGCCATCATCGCACACCACCCGATGTGATTCCGGGAATTCGGAAATGAGCCCTCGAACGCTGTCCCGCTGAGCAGCCAGATCAGTGCCTCCTCTCAAAATCCACTTCAGGCAATATCCCCATGTGCCCGGATCACATTTTGATACTGACGCGAACACCCGCGGTGAGTCAATGAGGATTCATCTGCAGTCGTTTTATGCTGCAAAAGAGGCGCGTGGTATTTCTTATTTTTTTAATCTCTCGAGAGCCATGGAGAGTTTAACACCAGACGACCTCAGTTTTTATCGACGAAAAACTGTCACGTGCCGCGCCTGATGAGCATCTGATGTTGAATTATCTGAGGAAGCTTCTAGGCGCCACTCTCAAGAGCTACTAAGGGGCAGGACAATTTAGAAAGCCGAATAAATTTCGGGACTGATAATATCAGTCCCGTAATTAGTCGAGAATTATCCAATTTGTTGGGATTATTTATGGTATTGCTCGGGTTGAGTTATTCCATGTTGATTCTGCGGTCATCAGGAGTGATAATTAATTGAGGTGATGATCAAAACGGAATGAAAACTATCTCAGAATTTCCCATAAGACTCGTGCGACTCAGGCGAAATAAAAAGACTTATCTCAGTAACTCTGATTAAATACTGTGCAAGTGGCACTCATTGAATATGTATAATTACGTATATTTTCCGTAATTCCGGAGCGAAATGTGGATGTAGGCAATTTTACGGAACTGTCTCGGAATTTTTTCGAAGCGTGCCGTAATTTTTATTTGAATCTCCTGTGAAAAATTACGAAAAATTTCGGTGTGATGCTCATTAAAATCAGGTCATCAAAACGGAATGACATAATGATTTTCCTTGACTTCAACCGATTTCCCGAAAATAATAGTAATAGTTCTTCCAAAGCAGTAAATTACGTCTAAATAATAGAGTGAAACGGCTCGATTTCCCCCCGGAACAGAAATATTTCCGCAGGTGATAGCCAAAGTTGAAGCTAAAAATCTGAAATTTCATCGCATAATTGGTGTTACTTTGGAGCACTTCTGGGCGCAATTTCACCTCAATCGCTCAAGTAGTTTCCGAGATACAGCAATTTCTCAAAAATCTCTTTTCCTCAATATCTCGAAAACTACGTGACTGAATTGAATTTTTTTGACGTCAAAATATTCCTTGTGATAATATCTATCAAGTCAAATCACAATTTTACGGAATTGTCTCGGAATTTTTCCGAAGCGTTCCGTAATTTTTATTTTAATCTCCTGTGAAAAATTACGAAAAATTTCGGTGTGATGCTCATTAAAATCAGGTCATCAAAACGGAATGACATAATGATTTTCCTTGACTTCAACCGATTTCCCGAAAATAATAGTAATAATTCTTCCAAAGCAGTAAATTACGTCTAAATAATAGAGTGAAACGGCTCGATTTCCCCCCGGAACAGAAATATTTCCGCAGGTGATAGCCAAACAAACAAAGGTTACCGTTTCCCATTGTAGCCCATTGATAGTGATCATGAGGTCAATATAGCGATCGCCCAAGAGAGTCAACAGGGCTCATCCTTGTATCGGTCATTGTCGAGAATAAAGGAAAAACCGGGGGACATGAGGGCGTTATAAAGTTCAAATATCCAGTGATGCGTATCTTTTCATTTTTTTTAAAAACACACTCGAGTGAGACTGCTATCCCGCAGTGTCACAGGCACAGATCTCGCGCCATTACTCACTTTACCCCGCATAGTTATAGCCACACGCAGACATATTTTGATACTTTTCTCGCTAAAAAGCGCAGCAGTTGAGCCGTGAGGACGAGTGGTGGCCGCCCATAGTGCGTGGGACAACGCGTAAAAATGAGTTGTGTCAACGTCCATTGGAGGATTGCCCGTGGGACTCTGCGACGGGCCCCCCCTCAGGGCTTGCCTCCAGGTGGGCCTAGGAGCCTTGTTTTACAATGCAAGCTGCTATTTCAGCTTCTCGTATCCAAATTGATGGAATCAGCGGTTAAGGGGCTTCATCTGGAAATAAAAAGTAATGGCATTCACCCAAAACAATAATACCTTAGTTTAAGAGTATCCAAGGATTTTTCAGAATTGGGTATAGACCACACCATAGATTCAACCATTTTTAATCTATAAATTTGTCAATTAAATTGCGCGAGAGAAATTTGTTTATTCCAAGTTTTTCGCGTATTATTCAAAGAAACCCCTCCACGGAGAGAAATTTTTTAGAAAAATTCTAGTGCTTCCACGGGAAAAGAGGCGTAAAGTGAAGGCGAGGAAAAAATCCAGTGCCGGCGCTAGAAATTTTATTGGGGAAAACGTGAATTTTTCCCCGTATTTCTGTGAAATTTTCACAGAAATCCCCAGAAATTTTACCTTAAGGATGTTCGACACCCTTTCAGCCAAAATTGGCGTTGTTTCCATTTTTCTGGCAAATTATCGATGGGAGTGACGTGAAAAAATATAACGATTTTGTGGTTTGTCATTCTTTAATGGGTCACGAAGTTGCGTAGTGGTGCGATGATTGTCATGCGTTTTTTCTACAGTTTTGTGATTCTTTTTAAAAGTTTAGAGAAAACGCAGGAAAATGTTCGCACCACCTTAAAATTTCGTCAGTCATTAAATAATGACAAAACGCAAAAACGTTATATTTTTTCACGTCAATTCCACCATAAGTTTGCCAGAAAAATTAAAAAACGTGAATTTTGGCAGAAAGGGTGTAGAACATCCTTAACAGCCCTAGAATTTTTCACAGCCGGTGAATTGTAATTTTTTCCAGTACTTGTACTAGAATATTTCTAGAAAATTTTCCTCCGTGTCCCCCCGACGCACACACTCCCCCTCAAATAACAAAATCCTTAATACCGGAAATCAAATAACCCCATTATCCCCATTCCCCACGAAGCCGGCTTTCATCCTGTAATTAAATTCCCAGATCGAATCCAAACCAATATAATGATTAGTTCACAAATGTCAGAAGCAGCGGTGGAATTCACCGTTTATTTTTATTTCATTTAGGCGTAAAAGGTTGTATGGCACGTGCGAACGGAAATATTGAGAGAACAAGAGGAGGAAAAACGTAGAAAGACGGGAGGCAGTCATTTGATCATTTTGATGGGATTGCCAGGGACTGGAAGGAGATACGGAGGCGTCTCTTGGGTATATACGGCTCGATCTGAGTGTGTTGCGCCCTGTGGTTACTTCAATTAGGTGGAATCGTGCTCTATCGACACACTTGCCTGCAGGAGTGAGATTTTTGCTGGGGCCGAGGGGCCGGGGGGAGGGACTGGGCAAGAGGGAGATGAGGAGTCACTCGAGGAAGCTGAGTGAACGTTGATTCCCGCGTGTGCACTACGGCGGGAGGGGGAGGGGGGGGGGGCACCAAATCGAAATACCTCTGATACGTGATTTTACTCCTTATATTATCCGCTAATCATCGGGGATCGATCGCCGCTGTCTCGGGGACTGTTCAATCATTTTGTCTACCGTGGATAATTTTGTTGATTATGCATCGGGGTTGTGTGCTTTTCCCAGTGTATCGCGAGGGTTATTAGGACTGCGCGGGAATTTTCTGAGGTTGTAATCGGTAGGATGGAGGCGAGTTTGATTGGGTACCTTTGGTTGCTGCTGCACAGCAAAAACGAATGGATGAATTTCAGACGCTTTCTCCCTTGGAAGTTTTTCCAAGGACTTTCTCTCCGCGGATTAAAAAAATCCATTCATTATTCACATTTCGTCTTATAAATTCCCGAGAACATCGTCAACCTCCAATTATTAATCCACCGAAGTATAGAGTGTCGTATGAATCATCATCGTACAAGGTAAAGTAACACCGCAGGGGTGAGACTGGATACACCGCGGCCCTCCCAGGATATTTTCCGCGACCTGCGTCGTTTTTTCTCCTTCCCCGCCCCCTCGCCCCCCACTATTTCTTTATTTTCACTGTTCCTTTTCACCTTTTGAGATATGTGGATAATAGTGGTGGCCACACGCAGGCTGACACTCTAGGCGAGAGAGCGTTTTATATTCCCCACCTCCGATGAATGTGTCCCACACGGATGTGTTCGTATCGCCGTACAATGGGTCCTGAGACGTTTATGTGCCCTTGATGCGGCGCGTTTTCGTTTCTCTTCATTTTGACACTCTTTGGGAGCTTATTTGGGGGCCGGGGGCGATAATGGGGCACCGCTGCCGCGGGATCATGATTTATTCGGGTTAAATTGAGTGGATTATGTGGTCGTAATTTCATTCGGATGTAATGAATGTTTATTTCAATTTTTTTATTGTTTAAAGGGTTTAGTTTATTTTAAAATTATTTACACTGTCGATGGATGTATAAATTGCTTCAAATTTCTGGTTATTCTGCATTATACGTATAAACATTTAAATTATTTAATCAGAGAAATTCATTTAAGTGTATTGAAAAATCCGTTTCATGCAAACGAAATCTTAGTGCCATTCCACAGATAATTTTTATTCAACTTTTCTCTGAGTGAACCGATTGCCGAGGCTTCTGCTTCCGCATGGAAGCTTTGTAATCGTTGATTTTGACGATCTTCTAATTTTGTCAGGAAGTGACGTAGAATTTCTTGAAACGTGAAGATATGATGTTTTTAGAAAATGTGTGGATTTATGTCTGGATGTGTGTGCGAATTTTTCGGAAAATTTTTATAAATCTTCACAGAAAAAGGACTAAAGTTGAAGCTAAAAATCTGAAATTTCATCGCTAATTGGTGTTACTTTGGAGCACTTCTGGGCGCATTTTCAGCTCAATCGCTCAAGTAGTTTCCGAGATACAGCAATTTCTCAAAAATCTTTTTTCCTCAATATCTCGAAAACTACGTGACTGAATTGAATTTTTTTGACGTCAAAATATTCCTTGTGATAATATCTATCAAATCAAATCACAATATTGCTATGTTACTAGGGACAGTTTGGTAATAATCGGCATTTTTCGTTTTTATGAGGAAATCGTTCTGTGCACGATAACTCCCGAAAAAATTTAGATAGGATATTGAAATTTGGTGAGATTGTAGCTCTTATGATATTCCAGGATGAGATTGTGGGTAGGCGAGATCGGACAAGTGGTTTAGAAGATATTCAACTTTTTGCGAAAAAATGTTTTGTTCAATATCTCCAAAACTACTGGTCCGATTAATTTTATTTTTTTTTCAAAATAGTCGTCTTGCCGCCACCTACCAAGATCAATCAAAATATGAATACCCGTTCATACAAAGTTTTCGAGATATTCGCGTTTTTCTAATTTTTTCAATTGAGAGTTGATGCGGCGTTCCATAATACGCGGAAAACTTGGAGTAAACATCTGAGATTCTGGCTGCTAATTAGTATTATTGAGTCACACTTGTGTGTAAAATTTTGTGTCGATCGATGTAATACATCTTGGTACAGAGTGATTCATCCAAAAATCTTTCTTTCTAAAAAGTCACACGACGTCATTTTATCGATAATTCTCGCCTCTGGGGGCTCATTCTCGACTTGTTTTCTCTGTGTATATTTGCATCGGCGCATTAAGATCGATCACTCATAGCTAGTCACATCGCTCTGACGGGCGGATCAGGCATGCCATTGGCATTCGATTTGTGTTCTTGAAAAGTACCCTCCGATAATTTCCACATAACGATAATTGCTCGGCCAGTCCGAGCGAGCGGTAAAAATTGCTGTTCCATACCCCCCTTTTGTTTAGCAAATTGCAATATCACGTGATACGATAATGCAGGCGTAATGACGTCGAGTCCGGGCATGCGAAGAGGAATTCAACGATTTGAAAAGAGCAATGAAGCGAGAATTGTAAAAATTATTTCAAGATCACACGCGATATTTTCTCGGCTGTCGGGTGGAGGTGATCCGAGTGGTCGCCTGCATAATACGTACGGGTTGTCGGATGAATTGATGTGTTGAGTTCAACTCGTGCATGCGGAGGGACTTTGTTCATGAATTGCCAATAATTAATTCATTCAATGATTACAAGTGTCACATATTTTTTAATTACAGTAAGAAATTAATTTCTCTTATTTTACAATCACTGTGAACAATAGATTACAGTACTTAAAAAAATATACGTAGACATCATATTACATTACTTGACAAGCGGAATTTTCAGAAATCGTTACACTGGATTTTTTTCAAGTGGATTAAGGAAATCTTTTTTGTCGAAAGTAATTTTTTCTCTCAGTGTGCAATAAATTCCTGCGGAAAAAATCGAGTCAATCAGGTACACTTCGCCTTCACCCCGAAAAATACAGGATTTATCATCGTTTGAAGAGGCATTTGAGGGTCTATTCAGGTGACTCCTCGTGAATGTTCATCGTGGGTGGCGGTAATAGCTCCAGAGTCCAACGACGAAGGAGGAATGAGTGGGATAACACACGGCAAGAGTCACTGAATTGTAGCCAATGGAATCTGGTAGTGGTTCCTCATTCAAGTTCCCATTGTCCGGTTGTGTTTTCTGGTTATGGATGATCGATCGCAGTGACACGCGCGTGTCACATACTCAGTTTTATCTCGCTCTTGCCCCGTTGGAGCTTGTGGGAGAAGCTTGACTCTTTTAATTTTAACTCTTTGTATTCTACTTCGCTGTGAGCACTCGGACGGAATTGTGAGCCGACAGTCTCACCGGCCTGTCGATGCTCTGGTGCGATCTTATCGCGTTGTAATGCGTTCGCGGGGTCGATGCAGCGTTCTGGGCAGTCATTGCACGCCCACTTTGAGCTACCAACCAAATCGCGGGTCCTGGGGGGAATGATGTTTTGATCGGGACAATTTTTGCTTCCGAATGGAGGCGTTGAAATCATCATTTCGGGTTTCATTGAAAAGTCTGTGGAATTCCAGAATTTTAGGCGACATGACGACAAGAACTCCGTAATTTATTTGAATTTCCAATCTTACGTGAATATTCAGGGTCACATTACACTGAATTTTCACTGAAATCTGGAATTTCATTATTTTTTTCAACAATAACACGCATTCAGTGCAGGGATGGCCAATAATATTAGATTTGAGAATATTAAGAAGGATTATCTCATTATATTGTTCAAAGTTTAATTATATTTAACAAATTTAAAATAGTATGGAATTTGATAACTAAATTTTTTGATTGATGGTGAATAAAGTATTTGATAATACTGAAATGTCATTTTTTGTTAACAAGCTAATTCTAAATTCAGGTACTTGATTTTCGGTTATACAAATAATCGTCAATTATTGGTTAATGGAATTTTTCAGAAGTTGAATGTACTAATTGATGGTTAATTTAATATTTAAAATTTCAAGATTTATGTTGAAAACTGTCCTGAAAATTCAAGAATATAAATATTTCCGAGAATTTTCTGGTTTTCTATTCATTTTCACGGACAAATGGAACATAAATTTACAGTTCTGTTTGATTTTTCCACGAAATTCTGGATTTTCAATGATAAGATTTCCTGAAATTTCAGTGTATTGGAACACAAAATAAAAATTTCCGGAATTAGGCACGAAAAATTCGGACAAAAATTTTTAACAGTGTGGACTGAAATTTCAAAAAAATTCTAACAGCGTAGTAATTAATTTTTTCAGCAACTAGTTAGCGAATTTTAACAATTAGTTGTTGAAATTCACCGAATAATTTACCTTGAAAATTCAAGAATATATTTACCAGAATTTTCCGGTTTTCTATTCATTTTCACGGACAAATGGAACATAAATTTACAGTTCTGTTTGATTTTTCCCCGAAATTCTGAATTTTCAATGATAAGATTTCCTGAAATTTCAGTGTATTGGAACACAAAACCAAAACTTTCCAGAATTTGTCATAAAAAATTCAGACAAAAATTTTTAACAGTGTGGACTGAAATTTCAAGAAATTTCTAACAGCGTAGTAATTAATTTTTTCAACAACTAGTTAGCGAATTTTAACAATTAGTTGTTGAAATTCACCGAGTAATTTTTTCCGTGCAGCAATCCCATAGAATTTCACATCGAACTCGCCAAGTCTCTCACCTGAATTTTTCATCGAAAACAAATTCCCTCACATGCACTAAGCTCCACTCACCCATCCCCCCATATTCCAAAAAAGTTTTTTTCGCTTTGAAGGGACGGAAAAGGGGAGACAAAGGGCTTCTTTCACGCATGCTTAAAACAATCGATTTGCCACTCTGCGGTGTGCACACGAGGGTTGGTCCATCCGTCGCGTATCATACACGTCCAATCGTCCATTCCACCCTCGGACAGATGAAAAAAGCAAAAAACCACACCAATTGTACCGGATATTTCGCGGACTGACCGCACACGGCAGAACAGAATTCACTCCGACTCTTCATCCCTCAAATCCCCAATTCTCTTCGGATATTTGCGTTTCCGTGTTTTTTCCGTATTTTAATTGAATCGCGCTGGACTGATTTTAATACAAATTGTTTCGGAGAGGTTTCGCCGTGGAAACGAGTGACACCGCCACATGTCGCATGCAGAACCCCCGGCATCATTACCCCGCTCGCCTTTGGACTCTCGGGATGGCATATGGCGAGTCTCTGATGGACACCTGAGTTGTTTTTTCATGGCTCATGAGGAAGAGTTTCTTCGAATTACCCTAGGAGTGTCGTAATTAGCGATAATTTGGATAATTAAAATTCTATTAATTTTGGAAACCCGTGGAAAATTCTATTTATGTGGGGGCTACGTCCGATATATATGATAATTGCATTCATAATTTGTTCTTATTGTCAGTTTTGTAAAAAATTATGACGGAAAATTAAGTAATGAAATTAAATACGAAATAAAAAATAATGAAATAATTCATTATTTTATTATTTCATTATTTAATGGTGAGCAGCAAAATAATTGTCATCATTATTAAATTCATTATTTAATAATAATTATTATCGAATAATCATCATTAAATAATGAAATTAATTTCCAACAGTTTCACTGAATTTTGACTATTCGTCAGTTTTCAACGAATATCTCGAAATCTAAGGCAGGTAGCAAAATTTTTGTTACGACCATTTCTACAGAGCGAGTTGAGAGCTATAAAAAAGCTTTTCATAAAACTTTCGCTATCTCTTTTAGATTCAAAGATATTTCTCAAAAACTTCCAGATTGACTTTAAAATTTACTGCACAATTAACTCATAATGTTTAAGCAGTTGACTGAAATAATTATTACAAAATATGGTTTGCTATAACACATTATTATGGATAATGAAGCCAACTGAAATTTAATATCAGTTGATATTTGAAAAGAAGATCGTGTTGTTTTAATAATTAAAGTGACGTTACAATCACGTGAAATGAATTTTGTTTTGAAGTCATAAAAGATGCATTCAATATCCCCCTGATGAGACGTGAGGTTTTGGATGTATTTATAGGACCAAATGAATGTAATAAAAATATATATATTTAACTGCAGGCTCTTGTACACCACGTGTGCTGAGATCACGAGTGGAGTATAAAGCTCTCTGGCCTGATAAACCTTTCCATTTTCCGCCCCTCGTCACGGTCATTCCAGTTTGCCGTAGTTTCCACTCACCCACCACACCAGGCTCATCAGCCTGATAACCCCCAGCACAGAGAGGAGCGCGTGTCGCCCACTCACAGTGATTGCCGCACAGCCTAGCACTCCCTCTTCACCCGTTCCCGGGATGTGTTGTGTGTCTGTGGTGCATTCAACACAGGAGAGGGTCTCGTCTTGCCTCGTACACCCCTCGGGAGTCCGCCAATGCTGGCATCCACGCCAATCCGTTCACCGGGAGAGTCTCTCATCCGTTCACCATCCCTCGGTGTTATGTAGCTGTCCGCCAATCTCCTGGGCTCTTCCACTTCTGTCCTTCTTGCGCACGTTTTTTCACTTCCGAAGGGAAGCGCTCGGCGGTATTGAGGATTTTTGGCGGAAGTTTTAGGCGGTGCACTGAGAGAAAAATATAATTTTCTTGACGAAAACTGGGTTGTTGGCAAAATTAAATAGCTTCGAGGGGACAATTTAGCAGCGAAGTTGTCAAAAGGTTTAAGTCAATTTTGACTATTCGTGAGTTTTCAATGAATATCTCGCAATCTAAGGCAGATAGCAAAATTTCTGTTAAGACCTTTTCGGTAGAGGACATTGAGAGCTTCAAAAAAGATAGAGGCGAAAATTTCGATATCTTCCTTAGATTTGGAGATATTCCTCGAAAACTCAGCTAAGAGCTAAGTCGACTTAAACCGTTTGACCACTTCGCTTCTGAATTTTTTCTGGGAAAAAATATTCTTTCCTCGTCAATTTATTCTTTCTGTGGTATAACTTATCAAGTTTCCACCGAAACATGATAATTTTCGTAGTAGTAATTGTCCTCGTGAGACATTTAAATGTCTTTTGGGTAAATACACTCGTTCTACAGAGAATTATATGAGGCTCCGGTTTTATCAAGTGAATGTTATTGAGCAGTGTATATCTTTGTCCAATAAACACTTATAATTTCCATAGAACAAATGATAATTTCAAGAGGAACCTACAATTTTCTTGACGAAAACTGGGTCATTGGCAAAATTAAATAGCTTCGAGGGGACAATTCAGCAGCGAAGTTGTCAAAAGGTTTAAGTCAATTTTGACTATTCGTGAGTTTTCAATGAATATCTCGCAATCTAAGGTAGATAGCAAAATTTCTGTTAAGACCTTTTCGGTAGAGGACATTAAGAGCTTCAAAAAAGATAGAGGCGAAAATTTCGATATCTTCCTTAGATTTGGAGATATTCCTCGAAAACTCAGCTAAGAGCTAAGTCGACTTAAACTGTTTTCCTCGTCAATGTATTCTTTCTATGGTATAAACCCGTGGAGTTCTCTCAGATCTCAGATTGTCGGACAGTAGATTATATTTTTTCCTGCCAACAGTTCGGATTCTTCTAGGGATATTTCTGATGGTCACGCCAAAAATTTAATTTTTGTGAAAGATATTAAATTTCCCTCAAGTAAATCTGTTCCAATCCATCAAATATCTTCACGTTGAATATATGGTTTATCGGCAGAGCCAATTTTTTCTCTCGGTGTGACATGAGCTGGCTAATCCACATCACGAGGCATAATCTCGGGAAGAGGTTTGGCTTCTAACGGTGGATTTTGATTTAATCAGGATGGAGAATGTCTGAATAATTAATCGGCCTGATTGATTGAATTAGCTCTCGATGAGGTGAACGGTAATCGAATTGAGTGGATGCACATAATTAAAATTATTCCTGTGTCTCTGATGGATTTCATTGTCGAAATGCTTCGGGTTGAGGAGAAATGTTCGACTCCTGCGGGGAATATTTTGAGATAATGGCAGTCTCCGGTAAAATTATTTAGATTATTTTGAGCTATGCTTTTGGGGGATTGTGAATTCAGTGATGGGTTAATGTTTGATTGATGCAGGCTATTCATTTTGGGGATTCTGGTGAAAGATGTATGGCTGGGTGAAGTGGATTTATGGTGAAGAGTCGTGGGGTTTGGTATGAGGAACTGAGTGGAGGCAGTCGTGGTTGTGTGTTTCTGTTTTGTTTGATATTGAGTAAAATGTTTGGATTAATGCTGGTGGGAGATCTTCTGGGGGGATACGGAGGTGATGGTAATAGGCGTATAAATGGGTTTCGATCATGTGGAGACTGGCAATCACGAGTGAAAAAGTTTCGTGGAAGAAACTAGCGCCTGCTCGGAGAAATTGTAGATTGAATTTCAATATAATCACAGAAAGATGGAGAAATTCCTCGATTTAAATGTCAAATTTTTTTTTCGGGTGATTTTTTCAATGAAAATGAAACGAAAATAGAGTGGGAAACATTGGAAAATTCATGTGGAGGAATTTCTATAGAAATTCTACAGATTTTTAATATAAAATAATTTCTATTGAGACCAGGGAACAATTAATGAACTTGAAAAATAAATTCTGATGAATTCTTGGAGATTTTAATAGAATTTCTCGAAGAAAGCTAGGTTTTTCAATTAAATTTTTCCAAGCGTCGGCTGAAATAGTTGAACGAAGAGGGGAATATCCTCGAGTTTGGGAGATTATCCTAAACTGTTAGAAAGGTACTTTCGAATTTTGAACGACTCATTAACATGAAATATGTTGTCTTTGACAAATCATCTAATTTTGTTGAATTTTGAAGATGGAGGGAGATTCGACGAAAGATTTTAGTAGTTAATGGACGCCCTATCAATCGCCATTAATTCAAATTTAATTCACCGATTAGTTTTTTTAATTTTTGAATTTTTTCGAAAATCGGTTGTCCCACGATAACTAAAACAATGTTCTGAATTGATTGAATGATGACTTAAAAAAATTATTCGGATGTCCTTTTGGCCGAGTTCGAAGATGAAGGCGATAGCAATAATCGTTATTTTGATTTATTTAAAAATTTGCAAAAATGTTGTATTTTTTGAAAATCAGAATTCCGGGGATATCTTTGAATATCATGCTTCAAATGAATTCAATCATAGCTTAAAATGTTTGTTTTAATGCCATTAAGTCGAAGTTAAAAGATGATTACGATAGCTATATTGGTTGATTTGATTTTTATGATGATTGTTGAAAATTTCGAATTTTTCATCAATTTCCCTGACAAAAATCTGATAAATTAGTTGAAAAGAAATTTTATTCAATTTAATAAAATGAAATAAACAATGAGTTACACATGATAGAAGGAAATGCCACACGAGAAATTTTCCACTTGTCTTGAATTGAAATTCAAATTAAATTTTAAATTCTATCCACTAAAAAATCGCTGGGGGCGGTTACTGGAACATTGACGGTATTCCTAACTGAATCCACGGAAAATGACGATATAAATCCCCGGAATACACTGGCTTGAGTGTCTATGCTAGATTGCCATCTGAGAGTAACATAGAAACTCGAGTGAACCCCGTAAATCGTTGGAGACTGCAAAGCCCCCGAAAAAGTGTGATAAGGATGTATATAAATATGTGGAAAATGGACCCGTGGGATTGTACCGGTATAACGGTTCTTGTGGGACTCATACTTAACTTGAGAGGACGCGTAGGGAAAAACAGTCGAGATCTTGAGGATATCCAAGTGGGACAGTCCCTGCAATGAAACGATTTCGGAAAGATCAGACTTTTTTGGGATTTTTCCCGCTGCGGAGAGCGACAAATCCACTCGACTGGGATTCGTGAAGAGCACTTGAGGGTACAAACTTGGTGAGGTGGTGGAGGACTAGAAATTTTGTCTGAAAAGATTTTGTATCGAAATTTTCGGCATTTGCTTGCACTGTTAGAAATTTTTCGAAATTTTGTGGACAATATTTCTTTCAGGTTTTACAACCTGACTGAATTTTCAATTGTACATGAATATTCGGGAACAAAATGACATGAATTTTCAATTTTTCCCTGAGTTTTCCTGAATTTTCGAATTTTCACGGAATAGTTGACTTGAAAAATCAAACGTTTGATTGATTTCATTTCATTTAAGCAGAAAATCAATGGAATATTTGATTCTTCAATAAAAAAATTTCCTGAAATTTCAGTGGAAATTAAACATGATAAAAATTTCCGGAATTCGCCGCGGAAAATTCAGCCGAAAATTGTTAAAAGTTCGTCTGAAGCAAATTTGATTAGCAGAATTATATATTTTGTTCAGTACACAGAGAGAACTATTCAGTAAAAATTACGGAACAATTCACGTGATCCGCGATGAGGAATCGTCTTCCGGCAATTTTTATACGAATGGAAGAGAAGAAATCTGAAACGTTCAGTGAATTTTCAGGTTCATCACCCAACAAAGTACGAAATTGCCACGTAATTTTTCCCGAAGAAGTAAAATCTTCCAGAAACTTGCCGACTTATTATGCCTCAAACAAAAAAATTCTTGAACGTTCAACAATTTTTATGAAGCTGGTGAGTTATTTCTACATTCCGTTCCGTTAAATTTCTCAATCGTTGGGGAAAAATTACGGAACGACTTGTTGTCCCCCCAGCGGTGAGTCATCAGACGGCTGGTCAATTTTTACGGAACAAATCGTAGAATTTACACAGTTCCAACACACTTTTCATTGAATTTTCCTTCGCCCGCGGATTGCCTTTCAAAACGTAATTTCCCCGTTTTTTTCTGGTGATCTTCATTGAATTTTTCTCCCCGCGAAATGGAAATCCACATTTACCAACTCAAAATAGGTAATGTCCCGCTCAATCTCCCTAAAATGCGTACTCGAGTAAAAATCCAGAAGACAACCCCCCCAACACATTAAAAATGACTTTCTTTGAAGTTCCATCTCCAGCCTGCGGTTTCCACTCAACTTTTGAAGTGTTACACGGTGTCATGTATCAAAAGGGCGATCGGTCGGGGCCATTAGCACTGCCAGCACTCCTAGTACCTGTAGTTCCCAGGGACGCGTGCCACTTGTACCATCCCCACTATCTCCCTTCTTATCGAGCCGAAAAAAAACCGGTGGCTCTGGTTGATTAGTAAAATAAAACTGCCCCCGGCGGCACTTCAGGCACCAGCAGGCCTCTCTCACCCCCTCGCTT
>NW_021680364.1:1419540-1429345 GCF_001412515.2 Diachasma alloeum
CCCTCATTTCCCCCCCCCCCCTCCCCCAATTTCTCCAGACTGTCTTCTCCGCTCATAGCGTCGTCGTCGGCTCCTCTCTGATATGCCGTGCTCGTTACACCCTCTTAAAACTCAACCCTCCGCCCCAGGGAAAAATCCTCCAGGCCTCCCTCTTCATTATCTTTTCGTCGTTTCACCCACGTTTTGTGTATATACTGGTAAAACTGAGAGATAAGAACCCACTTGATGTCGCCTACCGACTAAACACCGTGAAAATGTCCCGTCGTAACATTACGGGAATACACGCTTTTCTTTTATAACTCGCCGACAAAAAATTGAAGCGTATTTCTGTTTTAAATTGACAAGTCGAGAGATTTTTTTAATTATTGAATTTAGAAAATTGAGGGAGTAGTCAGACGATTTTTTTTTGGGAGAGGCCGTTGATTTTTTCATAACATTATGATTTTTTAGTAGTGGAATTTTTCGAAATTTTATTTCGCACACGGAAAATCTCTCTATATAAATAAAAAAATGAGGCGAAAAATTCAGGGGACGCTCAAGTTCCGGGGATGCTCAAATTCAGGGGACGCTGGGTGCCTATACGGGGGTTCCTCTATGGGGAGGTGCCCGTATTTATAAAGAATGTCTATATGAGGGGGTGGTCATAAAGGGGATATCGATATTTATGGAGGATTACTATATTAGGGGGTGCTCATGTGGAAGATGTTTATGGGTACGGTCACACCGGTGCGGTCATACGGACGGGGAGGGAGCGAGCGAAGCGAGCGGGGGGGGGCGAAGCCCCCCCCGGGTTGGCGAAGCCCCCCCGCGTTGGCGAAGCCCCCCCGGGTTGGCGAAGCCCCCCCGGGTTGGCGAACCCCCCCGGGTTGGCGAAGCCCCCGGGTTGACGAAGCCCCCCGGGTTGGCGAAGCCCCCCGGGTTGGCGAAGCCCCCCCGAGTTGGCAAAGCCCCCCCGGGTTGGCGAAGCCCCCCCGAGTTGGCGAGCGGAGCGAGCAGAGGGCGAAGCCCCCTAGTACAAAATAATGAAATAAAATAAAATGAGAAAAAACCGATTAGTATAAGAAATACAGAATAATACAATAAAATATAAATAGAAATAAGCAATAGGTTGTGTGCACACTAAAATTCCCCATTAAATTTTCTCGGCTTATAATCCACTAATTTTTTTTACGCGTAATTATCTCTTCGAATAAAAAGCCACATATTCATTTAAATAATAAAATTCTTGGAAATTTTATCCTAATGAGATTGAGACACGTAACTGATTGGAGTAAAGACGAAAGGATGGAAACGGCAATCGGTGATTATTAGACCAAGCCATGAAGTAGAAATCCCCGGGGACACGTGATAGTTCCAGGGGTATTAAACCACACATTTTCCCCTGGTCAGCCCCATTTTGGTGAGCATTACCTTCGGGTAAATTTCGTACCGCAGGGAGAATTATGGAACAGTGAGATCTATCACGAATACAGCCATATGTAAACGATATTAAAATTGAGGGTCTGGAGCTGAGGGATTGACACAGCAGCGAGTCCAGTCATAATGTGAATTGGTGCAGTTATAGGCCCAGTTCTCGATTAGGTTAAAACACGCGTGCGTGATCCACCCTTGACATTTGGGTATTGCATTGCTCTCTCGACGAGTTTATGTTGGATTTGCCGGGAGATGACGTGTTTTAGAACAGTAGTTTCGTTGCTCTTGGCTCTATCGGTTAAGGGTTTTTAATGCGATGAATGTCTGGGGAATGTGATGCAATTCAAGGTAATGGGTTGCATGGAAAGTAATTGGAAGTTGTTGATATTGTTGAATATTATTAGTCGTTTTATTTCGAGCGGAGTTTGAGGCAAATTCAACGGAATTATTGGGGGAAGAATCAATTGAATTCAATTGAATTGTGAACCTTTGAGCGGGAAGAAGACGGGAGTCTCCAAGTTACGGGAATTTTGAACCGAAAGATGAATATTCAGGACCAAAGTGCGCTGAATTTTCTATTGATTCAAAATTGAAAAATGTATTTACTTGATTTTTTTAAATTTTCACACTGTGAAAAGTAGAGTGTTCAAGACGACCTGATTTGAGGGTATCCAAGTATTTTTTATAGTTTACACTATAGATTCAACCATTTTCAATCATTAAATTCGCCAATTCAGGACCAAAGTGGTGAAACAGTTAAGTCAATTGGGTCTTTAGTTGAGTTTTCCAGAAATATTTCCGAATTTAAGGGAGACAGCGAAATTTTCATAATAACCTTTTTTGTAGAGCGAATTAGGTGCTACTAAAAAGGTTCAGAGAAAATTTTTGCTATCTCCCTTAGATTTGGAGATATTTACTGAAAACTGGCCAATAGCCAAAATCGACTTAAACCGTCTGACCACTTCGCTACGGAATTAAATTGCGTGAAAAAAATCGAAAAAAATGAATATTCAGTGTCATTTGAATTATTGTTTCTTTAAACATTCGTTGTTTATAAATAGCTGACTGAGATTATTTAAACTTCGAAAACCTTGTTTTTCAGGCTTGAAATTATGATTCTGAACAAACGATTTTTATGGAAAATTGACTGTTTATAATTGTTTTTGCAAAAAACGCACGTAATTTTCAAAAATTGGACTTTTTAAATTATTCTATCAATTTTTCCCCAAAAGTAAAGGCTCTAATTTTTTTTTAGATTCATAAAATGTTTTCTAACGGTTTAACATCGAAACGCAAATAGAGACTTGCAAAGTTTAAATAATAAAATCATTGTGAAATGTCCGGTAACTTGGAGTCAAATGGGACGCAAATGAAAGCTCTGATGTTCGACTAAAAAATTAGAAAAGTATTACACCGATGTTAAATTAATTTAAACACAGCATCACTGTAAGATCAGAAAGACATAAAAGCCTAAAATATTACTGTAAGTAAAAACATTTCTCATGCGTATTTTTTATCACAAAAAATCCTCTCAAATTGGGCTTTACGAAAAAATGAACGGCTTTTGTCACGCAACGCGCAAATAAAACAAAAAAATGTCAATTTTGGTGATCACTAAAAAATTCAGAAAAAACCATTGATTTTGGCGAATAAAAAATTGTTCACCAGTCAAATAATTCCCCCGCACTGTCATTTCCTCCAGAAAAGCCCCTGAAATATCTTGAAATTGCAAAAACCATTATCTCCACATCGACTTCCACTTTGAAATATTCCCTGCCATCATCTTTATAGATTTCCCTGAAAGCAACCCCTATCGACGCCTCCTATTTTATTTTCCCTCTTATTTTCAAATCACCTACCTCTGAAAAAGAATGAGAAGGCCGCCGTCGAAGGGTATACGAATATCCACATAGACGCTATGTACGGTGTATCGTTGTATATACCGCGGAGAGCTTGAAAACGTAAGGGAGTTAAAACGCGATCCAATTTCTCAGGCCATTGAATGCGGCGACTACCATCTGTCTAACGTGGGCGCGGGCACACTGGGGTCCTAGATATATACGAAAAGAATAACATCGTAGTCTTTTTACTGGCGAACCGTGAAATGCGCAAACAGAAGGCAAGCCGCGTAGTTGACTTCTTTTACATTTTAATCAAATCATTTCTCTGTTATGCGCGTCAGGCACGAGTACAGGGTCCAATTGAGGCACTCCCTCTCTCCCTCTCTCTCTTTGCCTCTGTGCACTCACCAAAGATCTCGCCAGGGACACAGCGAAGGGTTTAATCTCAGCGCCGTGTTTATTTTATTCCTGGGATTGCTCCTCGCATCTTTAGCGGGATTCTGTCTGCAAGGGAGGAGTTTTATTATTGAGATCTTATTCCGAGGTTTTCTTTATTTATTCGCTGTGGGAAATTTCGTGAAATTTCAGTCACAATGTCAGCTGAATTTTCAATGTTGTGAGGTTGAATTAAATTTCGAATGGAAACGTTCACTAGGTTTCTCATTCATCTTGAAAATTTAAGAAAATTAGGGTTTTCGGGGTCAAGAATTATTTATTTTTCAATGCAGTAGCGAAGCGGTAGAACGGTTTATGTCGATTTTAGCTTTTGGTCAGTTTTCAATGAATATCTCGGAATCTAAGGCAAATAGTCAAATTTTTGTTATAACCTTGTTTGTAGAGCGAAGTGAGATCTATGAAAAAGCTCATTATGAAAATTTCGCTATCTCCCTTAGATTCGGAGATATTCCTCAAAAAATCAGTAGAGAGCTAAGTCGACTTGAACCGTTTTACCGCTTCGTTACTGAATGAAAGCTTGAGTTTTCAAACTCCAGGGGAAATTGAACATCACGCATAATTCAGTTTTCAATAGATTGAAAATTCAGAGGAGATATTGCCTGAATTTTCAACATTTTCAAGGTTTTTCAGTGCCATGTGGACCTGAAAATCGAGAATTACTTGAATATTCACGAAATTAACTGATTCGTCAATGAAAAATTCCACAGAAAGTTCATGCAACTTTGTCGTTGATCCCTCTAGGTAATTTTACGTTGAAATTTGAAGGAATTTCGTCATTGGAAATTCAAAAATTCATTATGCGTCATTAATTTTTCCAAAATTTCGGGATAGAAATGAGGAAACGATGACTCATGATAAACTTTTATAGAACGGTAGGATAATTTTTATCAAAAATTTCTCTCCGCGTGCTATTCAAAAAATTGAAGAAGTCCAGAAAATTCCCCCCGCAAAAAATTCCCCACCTAAATTCCCCATCAAATAGCTCGAATTCATGAGTGATATTATTTTGCATGCCAATGCCACAATCGACTCCTCTATATTAGAAGAAAAGAAATTATCAATTTGCATGCTTGACTCCTCTCGTCTTCCTCATACTTCCCCCCGTCCTTTCACTAATAAACTTATACTGCTTCCCACGCTATTACTTGGGCGTATAATATGCACCGCAGATACCGATCCGTGGGTACATCACACGGATGATACAAAAATATCGGCGCCTAATATCTCTAATCATACTTCGGTTACGGTACATAACCGAGTTCCACAACGTCGGCGCAAGGCTGTGGAGCGCTTGAGTTTTAGAGTGATTGGCTTATAAGGCGACCCCTTTCCGAAGTTTTTCCATCGTGTAATGTGTACGAGCCATCGGGACTGGCCATACCCTCTACTCTCGGCGGATCTTTGAGAACAACTATTAATTGTATCGACAATTACCCCCCCATACCTTTTTCATGTACTAGGCTCGTAGCTCGTGCCCGCGTCTGTAAAAGGACGAGCAATTAAGATGTTTTGTGAGCACCGCTCGGGGGAAAAAAAAATTTACTGAGAAATCTGGGAAAACAATCATCTCAATTAAGTCATTCCTCTTCGATTATCGTAATTTCAGGGAAATGATGCACTTGGAGAGAAAATATCAGAGTATTTTCATCAATTCGTGAGTCGTTCAATGAGAGGGGTTCGAGTTTTCGGAATTAAATTACACGGAGAGAAATTCTTTAGAGAAATTCTAGTGCCAGCACGGGAAAAGAGGCGCAAAGTGACGGCCAGGAAAAATTCCAGTGCTGACGCTGGAAGTTTTATTGGGGAAAACGTGAATTTTTCCTCGTATTTCCGTTAAAATTTCACAGAAATGCCCACGAATTTTACCAGGAATCCCGAGAAATGTTACGTTAACAGCACAAGAATTTTTCACACCCAGTGGATTGCGATTTTTTCCAGTACTCGTACACTGAGAACGGATTAGTTATTGTTAACGAATGGATTTTGGTTGGAGGTTGGGTCGATTCGGTCTCACCAAATGTTCATTCAAGTGAACCATTCGTTAACTATTAACGAATATTCATTTGGTCATATCCAACTCTACGATTCGTTAATAGTTAACGAATCTCGTTTAGAATAAATGAATCATTCTATCAGTGTACTAGAATTTTTCTGGAAAATTTCTCTCTGTTCTCCAACGTAGAATAAAATTTGATCATCATCTATTAATTTCTACTAAATTTCGGGATAGAAATGAGGAAGCGATGACTCACGATACACTTTTATAGAACGGTAGGATAATTTTTATCAAAGATTTCTCTCCGTGTAGGCGAAGCATTCTGCGGCTACCTCCCCTCATTTTTTGTGTTCAACAAATAGTTTATTATCCAATACTCCCCAGAGTGAGACTTAAACGTCGACGGATCGGGCTATACATGGGGCTGAGTTTTGCAGGAGGAAGAAGCCGAGGGAGGAAGTGGAATGAACCGGCGAGGGGGAGGGGTATCCGGGCGGAGGGGGGGAGGGGGAGCGCTGGAGCGTGTAATTGAGTCCCGTGCGCGCGATCGCTACTTTATCGACCCCTTTATCCCGTCCCTTTCACCCCCTTTAACCCCAGCGCTGACTGTATACCCTCCGGCCATCCTCGCGCCGCTCTAAACCCCATCATCCCATCCCTCCCTCATCTCACCTCGGCCCCTTCCCCGCAACTCGGAGAAGAGTATAACCCCGGCAAACTCTCACCCTCTCCGGCCAAACCGAGTCGACGTTTTGCGCTGCTCTACACACTCCAGAGAATTGCTGAATGCCTTTCCAGGGAGAGAGAACATAAACTCGACCGAGTTTGTGTCAGCGTTCTGAACATTCCGGGGAAAAAATTGTCTGTCGTGTACATTCATCATATTATTCTTTTACTTCGTATTATCTACATTGGTTTCAATGAGACCCATGCAGAAGATATTCGTGCGATTTTCAGTTCTCGAGATGTAACAGTTTTTAATAATTGATTGATAATTCTGTTGGGGAGTGGTGGAATTAGTGTTGTTGTAGAGTCAGTAATTTTTAATATTTTTTATTGGAAATAAATTCTAAAATTCAAATTTTTCTGAATAGGGGAGGGTGGGGCAAAACGGCCCTTCTTCAATTGTCAATAACTTGTGAATGACATTGTGAAAATTCCCAGTTTCAACTTCATTTTGAAGATAATTTTTCATTCTTCAAAACGAGCTCTAACTCATCCCAATCGGATTATTGAATCGGAAAATATTGACGATTGAAGGGGGGCCGTTTTGCCCCATCCTCCCCTACCTCGGTTTTTCAATAACAAGATCTATGCGCGCGCTATCGCGCGCGCTGATCTATTCATTTGTTGAAATGAAGAAATGGAATTCATTGAATTTCATTTTCTCACGAATACCTTATAAATATTCGTAATGAATCAAAGAGAATTCGACTAATGATTGAAGTGAATAGCGAAGTAGAGTAGAAGAATCTATAGAGAATTTTTCATTTTCAATTAATTATCTTCAATTTTTTAAAATAATCGATCTCCATAAAAGGACAGAATTTATTAATTTCACCGATGATATAGGGGAGGGTGGGGCAAAACGGCCCTTCTTCAATTGTCAATAACTTGTGAATGACATTGTGAAAATTCCCAGTTTCAACTTCATTTTGAAGATAATTTTTCATTCTTCAAAACGAGCTCTAACTCATCCCAATCGGATTATTGAATCGGAAAATATTGACGATTGAAGGGGGGCCGTTTTGCCCCATCCTCCCCTATATGACGTGAAAAAAAAATTTACCACTGAAGAATTTGAAAATGCCGCATGTATTTTTTGTGAATAACTTCGTGTCACCTATTGACCAATCCGAATTAAGGATTAGCGATCAGGCAGTTTCGAGATATTTCGATATAAAACAACAATTTCCCACTTGCTTTCATAAAAAAAAAAATACTTTCATGGCCGCGTGCGTCATCAAAATCAATCACAATTTTCCAGCAAAATTTGTCAGTGTCATTTTGTCGTGCGTATTTTTATCAAAGAAGACATCCCGCTAATTCCCATCATTTTTTCCAGTCTATTGAGCTCCCCTCCTGAAAAGGGAAAATTCTCTCTGTCACAAGTGCGTCTCAGGGGGTTGCTCCTAAGGACTCCATAAGCGCCGCCTGACTCCATCCAATCTTGTGTCTTTCCCCACCATCGACGGGAGAACTCTACTCCATCGGATATCCCCTCCCGCCCCCGACCGCTCCCCATCCACCCCAAAACAGCTCTGTGGTCTCACACTCGTTTGTCGAAGACACGACCCCTCTTCTGCGCCTGCTCCCGGCGATTTATCGTGTCGCCCCGGCTAAATCCTCCTCCGCACTATATCTATATACGTACTCCCGGCAAATTGCCAGAAACGGTGTACTGTATGTGCGACTGGTGGAGAACGACAGATGGCGGCACGGGGAGGACCGGGGGAGGAGAAGTTGAGTTCTGTTCCATTTGGGGGGTGAGGACAAGCCAAGAATATTCTTGATAGTTCAAGTACTTGCGGATGTACATCCTTTCGTCATTTCGAATGGCGATAAAATCAGCTTGAGAGATAGCTCACTCATTTCAACATCATTCTCATGGAGTCGGAATTATTATTCGGATAGCCGCGGTTTCAATTGGCCATTGCCAACTTTCACTCGCTTTTTTAATATTGCGGTGATAAAATCTTCGCGCCGTTGGCGAGAAGCAGTATCACCTGGCCTATTTTGGGTGCTTGGGGATAAATTGGGAATAGCGTTTGCAGAGTTGAAGATGGACAAATAAATAAATTATTTGAACGAAGAACTTGGGAATTTGAGAATCGTTGGGTATGATTTTTTAGTTTTTTCGGGGATTTTATAACGAATGAAAACAATAAGATCTTGTTTTAAGATTTGAAAGATTTTATTTAAGGATAGACTAGAAATAAAGAAAAAAAAACAATATTTTGATAGAACTTCACCAAAACATTACGAAAATCACAGAGTTTCACCAGAAATTCAACAGAATTCTCAGAGAAAGCGCTAGTTGTTCCCCTCAAGTACAATTTCCATACGTTCATCGATCCCCCACCCGGACTTAAATAAAAAAAATCGCTTTGACGAGAGTACATCAGTTTAAGGCAAAGCGTGTCCATCAATTCTCCCCCGAAAAATTTCTACTTCGGTCCACCCGAAGATCGGGAGGCGAGTCTAGCCGCATTATGAAAAAAATAACGGTTATTAATCACCAGTCGATTCCTCCAGTTCAACCACACTCTATATCTAATGCATTATGATGAATTAATGCCGGGGTAAAATGGACTACAAGTCGAAGAGACCGCGGACCGCCGTCGGGGGGTATTAAAACATGCAGCGCAGTCGTACATCAAGTCAATCTAGGTACACGCTCAATTAGTAACGATAGGTGAGAAAATTAATTATCCTTCCTGTATGGAAACCCGTGACTCGCTACCTAACTCTCACTTCTCCCCCCCCCCTGCCTTTTTCAAGTATATAGGAACGTGAGATTAATTCAATCGACGTCTCTCCCTCTTTCCCCTGAACACACCGGTGAAATTCCTCTGTGTGTGTGTGTGTGTGTGTGTGTGTGTGTGTGTGTGTGGGTATGTGCGTACACCATTTCGTAAGGATAGCACTCTATATTACACTGGTTTTCGTGAGGCACTTGATGAATTCGCGAAATTATAGCCCGAGGTAACTCATTAATTACTGTAGCTCCACGGTACAGCGTGCGCTTTTTATTATTGAAACAATCATCTCCATCTGCTTGCACTCAATTAATTTATTCTGTCTACAGACAGTTCATTCGCGGGATATAATGTGCGGGGATAATTGGGGGAGTTGGGGTCCTTTTCAGCGGGAATTATTTTTGATTTCACTGTTGGAAATTTTGGGAAAAAAGTGTTTCGAGAATGATTGGAATTTTGAAATTGATTGTGGAAAGCAAATTTGACATTTTGATTTCGATTCCTGATCAATTTTAATGCGACGTAATCAGTGCCTCGACTGTCGGAATTTTTTAATTTTGTGGTTTTCACTGAGGGAAATAATTTGCGTAAATGTTAAGAAAGATCACCCCCCCCCCCCT
>NW_021680364.1:1429355-1457498 GCF_001412515.2 Diachasma alloeum
AGGAATTTCATTTATCATCTTTAGTAATCGATAAATGAATGAATTTTAAGTGTTTCTTAATATTACTCTTGAGACCAATTGAATTTAAGACGAAATTGTGCAATAATTTCTGACTTATCATGTTAAAAATGGAAAAAAATCAATTTTTTAATCAAAAAATTATTATTGTCAAATGTAAAAAATTCTGAAAATACATAAAATAGTCGTTGTTGAATTTGTGAAGGCTTTCTGCAAAAAAATGTGGAATGCAATTTGCTGTTAGTATACGACTTCCGAACTAAGTAAAGATAGTTAAGATCATACGATACACCTCGGAAAATTGCAGTTCTGTAGACGACGTCGAGACGGTTGTTCCAAGATTCATAGCCAGTCGATACGTCAATCATTTTTGAGACATTTGGAGATAACTGTCCTCCAATAATTAATACCGCGATAATTGCTCAACTGATTCTGTCCAATTTTGCCGTTCACGTTCAGCCGGCAGCTGGGAGATAAATTTGTGCGATGTACGGCGCAAAATTATCTCATACGAGTAAGTTATTTTCAACATCAAACTTTTTTTTCTTTGAATATTTCGATTTTTGGAAATATATTTATTGACTAAAAATATCAGTCTGAGCAATGTTGAGATTTTTTAAATAAATAAAATTATTTAAAATTACCAATACTCTTTTGTGAATTTTTTACGAAGCGACAGTTTGCCTGAAATTCCCAGGAATTTCGTGATTTAAAATTCACAATTTGATGAAAAAATGGATGGAAACTGTAAATATTAAATAAATAATTCTGCAAAAATTTATAGAAGTCAGGGACATTCAGACAAACATACACAGATCGACTTATTTTACGTCGGATCGTCGGCATGAATCATATCTATCTGATTCAAGTCGATTTTTCGGCTTGATTCAAGTCAAATTCCGACTTGATTCAAGTCAAATACCGACTTGAGTTAAGTCGGTTGATTCAAGTCTATTTTTCGTCTAGATTCAAGTCTGACACAGAGAGATGCAAACCGGCACATACGTCTGATTCAAAACGATTTTTCTACTTGAATCACATTGACTTTTTTGGATTGATTCAAATTGATTTTTCGACCGTCCATGTATAACTCTCTAGAATCGCCTTGAATCTAGCCAAAAAATAGACTTCACTCAAGTCAAAAATCGACTTGAATCAAGTCGCAGAATCAACTTGAATCAAGTTAAAAAAAATCGACTTGAATCAAGTCGCAGAATCGACTTGAATCAAGCCAAAAAATTGACTCAAATCAGGTCACATAATCGACTTGAATTAAGTCGCCGAATCGACTTGAATCAAGTCGCCGAATCGACTTGAATCAAGCGGAAAAACTTCTAGAATCAAGCCGACGTCGACTTGAATTCGTCCGTTTATTTGGTATATTGGTACCAATACGATTCAGAGAAGTCGCGAGTATCAATTTTGCGGGATGTTAATGGTCGTTTAACCTCCAGCGTTTGGATTAAACACTCGGAATTCATTTATGGAGACAATACCATAATTTACCTCGTAGCTAATTGAATGCTACCACGGTAGTTGGTTTTGGTCTTGGCCGGTCCAGACGTTTTTGGACCCAGCGAACGGTCCGGAGAGACACACACACACATTTTCAGGGAGTTTGGCGGCCAGGGGCAGGGGAGGGAGGTGGTTTGTATATCCAAGGTGACATCCTTGGGGGTGAGGTGTCTTCTGCGGTCTGGATGAGGACAATAATTAACCCACGGTTAGTTTACGTCGCCCCCCTGCGGCTATGGGATGCGCGAGAACGTACCACGGGGGGATGTCGCGCTACAACGACGCCCTGGGCCGCACCGTGAGATGCATAAATATCGCTGTCCGTGGAGGTGTAGCATTGGTAGAGTGAGGGGTCACACCTTCTTATAATTATTAATGCGACAAATGACCCTGCGTTGGTTTATGAATGTTTTTTTTTTCCTCATGGCTTCGAGAATCAAATTTCTCATCTCAATTCGCACTTTTTCATTCGGCGGGGGTAGTGTCATTTGAATCTCTGTTCAGGACTTTTACGTTTGGTATCTAGTCATTCAATTGGATGGGTTGAGGCATGGATTGGAGTGGAGAAGTCGATTTATTCATTTATTGGAAATAAATTCATTCGTTGAAAATAGGTGGCTGGAGCTTTTTTCCCCAATTTTTACTCTGCGAATTCCCTATGAAATTAATTTTCCGTGTGGAATTTTGCTTGGATTTTTTTTTCAGAAAATGTTGATTGAATTTTTTTTTCTCTTGAAAGGGAAACAATGAAAAAGTTAATGACAATAATCGTCTCTTTTAATTCGCGATTGCTGTGAATTTTGTCGTAAATTTTTAAATAAAATGCGAATTTATTTTTAATCAGATCAGTTGAATTGTGCTACATTGAGTAAAGATGTGTCCAAAAATGTCTCTGATTTGATATTCTCCAGGGAAATTTCACAGGGTTTTTTTTTGGAAAAATTGTCCAAGGAAAAAATTTTCCAGATGAAAAAAATCCAGAACTTTATTAGTTTTTAGTGAATTAGATTAAATTCAATAAAATAATAAGAAATATTCAAAAACCTCGATAATCACCAGTGAATGCTGATGCAATGGCTCATTTTCAGTCACGTGACATTGAAGAAGCCCACAAATTGACGTAATCCCGCACTAAATCACGTTGATCCATCGGCCCACCTCCCAAGAAATCTCAAATAGATTTGTAGCCAAATTCCAGAAGCCTAAAAACATTCCACAGTCGATTTTTATGATTTCTCTTTTTCCCAACCTGTCCTTTTTTTCGCTTCATTTTAATTAACACTTTTGGCTGACCAACGGTCCCTCGGCTACTGCGAGTTCGGGTGTCCAGGCAATAAAGTGCGAGACAGAGAAAGGTGTCTGGATCGTCGCGTCATATAACACCCAGTGGGTCGTTCGTCGATTGATTTGTGGTGAGGTTGAATTTTTTCGGTTATACGAATACACGTGCGCGTAGGTGGGTTGGAGTTGAATTTCCAGGCGATTTCTTATGCCCCCTGATTTTTATCTCGTATTCTGGGCTGATTTTGCACGTCGATGATTTTAGTTGTAGCATCAATTACGGAATTGAAATCTGTAGATAATTGCCAATTTTTCAAAAATATTCTACAAAAAAAATTGATAGTGAGTAGTAAATAACACATTAGTAATGCGAATGTTCATCGTTTGATGACACTTAATGATAATGAACATTCACAAGAGAAAAACTTTATTTTGAGACTTATGATCTCAAACTGAACCTTTTATGGGTCTCAGGTTGAGAATTTGAAATATATAGTCTCAAATTAAGACTTAAAAGTCTCAGTTGTGAAATTGTAAAGTCTCAGTTTGAGACTTTTGAAAAGAAGTCTCAAATTAAGACCTTCCAAAGTCTCCACTTGAGACTTTCCGCAGTCTCAAACAAAGACATTAAAAAGTCTCAAGCCATTCAAAACTATGAATTTGAGTCTATGAAAGTCTCAAGCCGATACTTGATCAATTTAATTAATAATTTAACTGATTATCTCAAATTGATTGAATTGAGACTTTGTAAAGTCTCAATTTAAGACTTTGAGAAAGCTTAAATTGGAATCTTAAAGTCTCAAGTTGAAACATTCAGAACTTGAGCAATTGAAAAATATCAATTTGAGTCTATGGAAGTCACAATCTGGTACTTGATCAATTTAATTGATAATTGAATTGATTGTCTCAAACTGATTGAATGAAGACCTTGCAAAGTCTCAACTTGAGACTTTGAGAAGGCTTAAATCGAAATCTTAGTCTCAAGTTGAGGCTTTCACCAGTTTCAAATTGAGATTTCCAAAAGTTTCAAACTAAGACTTTAAAAAGTCCCAAGTTGGAACTTTCAGAATACCCCTTAAATTAATTTTCAAGTTGACATCCGAAAGTCTCAACTTGAGGCCCTCAAAAATATCAACTTGAGACTACGAAAGTCTCAATTAGAGATTTTCAGAAGGCTTAAACTGAGAACTTAAAGTCTCAAGTTGAGGCCGTTAATAGTTCCAAGTTGAGACTTGAAAGTCTCAATGTGAGACATTTGGAGACTATATAATCCGAAATCTCCAATCATCTCTTCAAATTGACCTACGAAACTCTCAACTTGAGGCATTTAAATCTATCAACTTGAGACTATGTCTCAAACTAAGCCCCTCTAAAGTTTCAACTTGAAGACTTGAATTACGATCTCAAAGTCTCAAAGTTACACTTTCCCAATTCTCAACCTAAGAACATCAAACTTCAAATGAAGACTTTTGAAAATTCCATGTTACGACCTTTGAAATCTTTCACCGGTTTCAAATTGAGATTTCCAAAAGTCTCAAACTAAGACTTTAAAAAGTCCCAAGTTGGAACTTTCAGAATACCCCTTAAATTAATTTTCAGGTTGACATCCGAAAGTCTCAACTTGAGGCCCTCAAAAATATCAACTTAAGACTATGAAAGTCTCAATTCGAGATTTTCAGAAGGCTTAAACTGAGAACTTAAAGTCTCAAGTTGAGGCCGTTAATAGTTCCAAGTTGAGACTTGAAAGTCTCAATGTGAGACATTTGGAGACTATATAATCCGAAATCTCCAATCATCTCTTCAAATTGACCTACAAAACTCTCAACTTGAGGCATTTAAATCTATCAACTTGAGACTATGTCTCAAACTAAGCCCCCCTAAAGTTTCAACTTGAAGACTTGAATTACGATCTCAAAGTCTCAAAGTTACACTTTCCCAATTCTCAACCTAAGAACATCAAACTTCAAATGAAGACCTTTGAAATCTTGAAACAAGATACTTAAATTAATTTAATGTAACTTAAATTAAGGTAAAATAAGGCATTATTTTGCACCAGATAATTAATTGTCAATTCTCCCGAAGACTGCAACCTAAAATAATCTAAATATAAAATTGTTTATCCGGCCAGTCTCAATCCCCCCGCCCCCCAATTGATTATAATAGTAAATGCTACCATAAACTTCAGTTACAAGGGGTACGAAACCGACGTTTTCACGTATGATAGAGTGGGGGGAGTGAGAAACGATACGATATGTGGCTATGGTATCCACAGGGGGTAAAACGCCCAGGTCCCGCAAGTGAAAAGAGAGAATCCCCTCAGCACACGAAACGAAAAAAAAAAAGCGCCAAGATTTTTGATGCGCTGGGCCCCCACCGTGTGTACCACATTCAAGCCAACCAGTGTGTGTGTGTTGTGAATGGTTTTTGAAGAATAGCCTTGGACCAGTGGGTGCCGTGCCCACAGCCATTAACCGGTCTCGTCGTTAAATCATCGTTGCTGTCATCGTCTTCGTTATATCCCATCCATAGGACGCCATATACATGACACACGTACCCCAACGAATGCATTAACTAACTCATTTTTATAATCACCAATATGTTACGTACAATCAGCTCTTCACGAGAATTTTTGAGAACAAAAGGCAAAACGAGTGGCATTAAATTCACGGTGGTTGAGGAAAAAAATATAATGAGAAATGGGGAATAAAATAGTGACGTGATGATTGCGAGGAGGGAAAAATAAAAATAAGTGGTGACCAATAAAATTTCAGAATCCGTGGATTCAAATGAGCACGTGTGGCATTTACGGATCCCCGAGAGCGTCTACTATCCACAGGTATAAACGCGCCCAGGTTGCCTCACTGCGGGGGGTACGTCACTGTCCCCGGGATGGACCGGAGAGGGTTATAACGCGAGATGAAGAAGGAAACCAAGCCCCTGATCAAGCACCGGGATCACTGTGCCTGCTGGTCACCGCATTCCATCCCCACTACGAAATTATCATTCATATTGGATAAAATATGGGAAAATCGAGGAGAGATAATCCTCACGTCCTCCTAGGTCTATTATAAATATCGTTTGTGGGCATCAGGAAGGTCAGGAAGTTTCAATTGAACGGTGGCAGGACTGTCGAGTGACTCTAAAATCGATAACTATCGATATCTCGCAAGTCTGTCACGCTTATTCCTCATTGGTTCCAGTCGTCTGAGGCGGCAAATTTAACTCATGATTAATTTTGTTTTGAGATTTTCAATTATGAGTGTTACAATTACAGCGCGCTGTAGCGCGCGTTCGTCCAGTGCTAAAGATGATTGAAACGTGAAGTTTTATATCGAAATATCTCGAAACTGCCGGACCGCTAATCCTTAATTCTGATTGGTCTATATGTGACACGAAGTTATTTCAGAATAAAAACACGCGGCATTTTCAAATTCTTCAGTGACATAATTTCAAATTCTTCAGAGGTAAATTTTTTTTTCACGTCATATATATATATAATATATATATTTCACGTGTATATATATTATCGGTGAAATTAATAAATTCTGTCCTTTTATGGAGACCGATTATTTGAAAAAATTGAAGATAATTAATTGAAAATGAAAAATTCTTTATAGATTCTTTTACTCTACTTCGCTATTCACTTCAATCATTAGTCGAATTCTCTTTGATTCATTATTAATATTTATAAGGTATTCATGAGAAAATGAAATTCAATGAATTCCATTTCTTCATTTCAACAAATGAATAGATCAGGGCGCGCGAGAGCGCGCGCATAGATCTTGTCTAGTAGAAAAAGTAGGGGATGAAATTGAGACGCTTTTGGCATAACCTAATGCACACATCTGGTATTTCAAATTCGATTCAAAGTCGATGCATTGAATAATGAGAAATGGTCCAATGAATCCGAGAAATCCTGAAGCTATTGCACTATTTCCTTTAGAAATGCAGAACTTTTTTGTAAGAAATGATTTTATCGCCTCATGCTTGCGCCGGTTGGGTCTAGACATATGAATAATAAATTTGCCTGCAGCTGAAAATTCTCAACAAATACTTCAATGATGTCTCGCAAACTCAATGTATTCCGATTGATTGAAGAGAGAACCCGTCAAATTCATCAAAGTGACTCTGAGGATAGGTCATTCCTGCAATTCCAGAATTACATTTTGTCGTGTCAATTTTAATTTTAGTCCCACTACAATCGCCGTCATCAGCAATGTAGTTTATGACATAATTCATTGTGGTACTGGACTCTAATAAATATAGAACACGTGAATACTTTGTTCAATAAATTATATTATTAATAATTTTCTTATCAGTGTTCGTTTTCAGGTTTATGAGAGAATTCTGATAGAACTCCAATAGAATTTTCATGGAGAATTTTTATGAATGAAAACATTTTAGATGTTTTACTCCATGAGCTTTCCTTTAAAACTCATGATGTCTCATTTATTTTTCCAAATACTTCATTCATTAAAAAATGAAGTATTGAACACGAAATTGAGTATTGAGTATTGAAGTATTAAATGATGAATGAATGAGTGAATGAATGATTACAGTGAATTCCCCAATTTACTTTAATATCAGCCTAGTAATTTCGAATTGCCTTCGTCTCCTCGAATCCAACCGAATTCAATTTTCGAAGTCATCTCCCACAAAAAATAATGTCCGACCAAAAAAAAAAAAACAGAAAGAGTGAGGAGAGAAATAAAAGAAGGAGTAAGAAGCCTCGAAGAAGTGCCTCCTGACACTCTCGTACACCGGGTATCATCGCAGTTGGCATTGGCCATTGGCTTTTATCCCCCTGCTCAGGGTTAAAAAAAAACGTTAGATAAGATCACAGTTCTACCATCTTCTCGTACTTGAGAAATAAGAAGAGGAGAAAGAGAAAGAGAGACCCCACTGAGCGCTTGCACGGCGGTGGGTATTCCGGGTACAACCTGCCACTCGTCAGGGCCCACCCTCGTTTAACCCAAGGACCGTGGAGGCTACCAGTGGCGATGGCCCAGCGCACTGGCACTGTCTTTTATGCATTTCCTTTTTCATCATTTTTATTCTCATTCATTTTTTCTTCGGGCCTGAAGAGCCACACGCTCGTGACTCCTTGATATCCACTTTTGATTGGTACTTGACGTATTCTAATGGCTTATGTTCGCTGGAAATTTGCGCGCACGGAGAGAAATATTCCTATTTTACTAAAGATGAAAGAAACGTGAAGTTGTTTTATATCGAAATATCTCGAAACTGCCTGACCGCTAATCCTTAATTCTGATTGGTCCATATGTGACACGAAGTTATTCACAAAAAAAAACACGTGGCATTTTCAAATTCTTCAGTGGTAATTTTTTTTTTTCGTCATATCGTCATTTATTTCGAGAAAAAAAAATTTACCACTGAAGAATTTGATTTGGTTTAAAAATTAAAATTTAAAATTAAATCTAAAATTATTATTTTTTTTTTAGAAAGAAATTTTAATTTTAGATTTAATTTTAAATTTTAATTTTTTTTTTCAAATTAAAAAAAAAAAATTTTTTTTATTTATCAATAAAACAAAATCAATCATTTTTCTGGAACGCGTTCGGTAAAATTTCGGTCAAGGCTGGGAAATTATCCTGTACAGGAGGATAACTTTTGCGTCCACAGATGCGTTTTTTTACCGAATAAATCGTAAAATATTCTCCGCAAACAGATATATATTTTTTTCATTGAATTACATCTCACTGTGATTACCGTTCGTGCAGTAAAGTTTCCCCGCGATTTTCTAGGTAATTTTTATCCAACTTTTCTCTCCGCGTATGTTTATACTACTTCAACGGGTGTTGATTTCACAGTGAAATCCGCAATTCCTCCCATTTTTATGATTTACTCTTCATCTCGCTCAGGTTAAAACTCCGAATAGATTAATAATTTCCAGGAGCCATATCCCAAAGAATTCTTGTATTAATTCATACGGACGCAGGGATTAATATCCCCCGTGTTTTTAACGATCTACAGCGTGAATTTATGTTCAACGCCTCTCACGATCGAATCTTTAATGTGGAAGTCGTCGTTTTTATTTGAAGTTTTATTTTATCGCATTGGCTCCTTTACCCACTTGGTCTGGGGGAGAGGGNGGGGGGGGGGGGGGGGGGGGGGGGGGGGGGGGGGGGGGGGAGTGGACAGTGAACAGCTGGCCCCTTCTATTTAACGCTTCAGTGGGAATACCCGGAAGAGTTGGGAATCTGCATCGTTGAAAAGCCGCGATGAAATTAATGGGGGGAGGAAAAATAAAGATAGAGATCACACAGTATTTTGTATACAAAATCACCAATAAAAAATTTATCGACAATTTTTATGGTCCATATTCATGTCAGTGGAGATGTTTTAATTATCCGAAGGAAGTAATCTGTAAATTAGGAAGAAATCGAGAATGTCAATTCGAAAAATTTTGCTTTTGGTTTATTTATAACTAATTCATTTCTTTTCGTCAACTGAATGCACATGAAAAAATTTATATTTTGAAAAATATGTAAAAAAATATCTTAAGTTGGCCCAATTTATATAAAACATATATATCATATATAATTTATATATATTTTTTAAATGTATATAGAATATAAAAAATATATTAAACAAAATATATCAATATATTTTAATAATATTAATATTCTAATTAATTTATTAATTATTAAAATATATTAATACATTTTTTGAAATATATTTTTTATATATTCATTATAAATTTGAAAAATACTTGGAATTGGCCCATACTATAAATTTTTTAAATAAATTTTTGGTTGGGGACAATATTCCACGTGAGAATATCTAATGTAGTGCAACAGATTTACTTGAGGGAAATTAACCAACTTGACATAAGGAAATTTATCTCTCACAAAAATTAAATTTTTCTCGTGATCCTCAGAAATATCCCTAGAAGAATTCGAACTGTTGGCAGGAAAAAATATAATCTATTGCACGACAATCATTTGATCTGAGAGAACTCCACAGGTTTATACCATAGAAAGAATACATTGACGAGGAAATAATATTTTTTCCCCAAAAAAAATTGTCCCCTCGAAATTACTTAGTCTTGCCAATACCACAGTTATCGGCAAGAAAATTGTAGTTTCCTCTTGAAATTATCATTTGTTCCATGGAAATTATAAGTGTTTATTGGACAAAGATATACACTACTCAATAACATTCACCTGATAAAACCGGAGCCTCATATAATTCTCTGTAGAACGAATGTATTTACCCGAAAGACACGTAAATGTCTCACGAGAGCAATTACTACGAAAATTACCATGTTTCGGTGGAAACTTTCTCTTCGTCCACAAGTAAATTGATTCAACACGACAAAAGACCTCTTCAGGGTACAGAACAAATTTTTATAATTGTCAATAAATTTCTGAAACCCCCACCTTAATTTTCTCCGCGTTGAATTCGCGAGAAATTGATTATTAAAATTATTTTCGTGCGTTTGACCTCATCAACCCCTCGGAGGGTCCCAAAAAACCCCAAAAATCGCCATTTCCAGAGAAATTCAATGTCCGCTATAATTGTACACGCAGGAGTGTGCACGGGGTTACCAGTGCCCGAGCGAAAAAAAAATATGGACGCACGTCCACGCGCGTACGTGCTGGGTCAGGCAGTGGTGCCAAGGCAATAATTCCAGCGTTATATCACCTATCGACCTAAGTATTAGGCGGCGAGCTATATAATGACGTATTCCGCGGCAAAGTAGGAGGAGCGATGGCCGAGGCACCGGTCTTTCTCAAAACTGTATAGATATATTGGACACCATCTGATATGCGCGCGGTACTGTATCGCGGGGAAGGCGCGATTACACGCTATTGGGAACTAATTCGAATCAATTTACTTTGGCTGCTGGCCTCCCCCGACTTGTACGTGCTTCATTACATCGTGGTTGGAAATATTTAAGCTCTCAAATTGGATAAAATGAATGGAGTGAATTTCGCTGAACGATGAATTTTTCCACTCTCATTTGAGATGTTGTTGACGTTGAAAACATGAGCATTTCTCATGAACTAATGGGGGTTGAATACTTGAACGGTCTTCAATGCACAATTTCGATACAAAAAAGTTTTCAACTCCTTTAATTGATAATTTTTTTTTGCATTTTCAAGTGAAAGAGTAATTGCGGCGAATTTCGTCTTTTCTTCAATTTTCAGTTAATGAAAACTTCACAGTAATTCGGCACTGAATATTTATGAGAAAATGAATAATATATCGTGAATAAAGGATATTAAAATAATAAATAAATAGTTTGATATTGTCTAAAGATATAATGAAGAAGAAATATGTTCATGCAAATTGCCAACGGCTGAATACACAACATGATCCTCGACATAATGAAGTCTAGCTTTTTGAATTCGACAACTCATTATCGTACATCACTTCCGAACAGTGGTCGGGTCAATGTAGCGCCTAATAGTCATCACCATTTGTCAGGCGAACGTGCCCTAATCAAATTTAACTATTGAGCTCCCTCCTTCATTGGATAGGTCTGATGAAGACACATGCTCTTCACGGGGCCATAATATTATCGTTTGATTGTCATTTGGTGAATTGATGGGATAATGGAGTTTGCATAACCCCTGGAGATTTAGTGGATGTGTAGTTGACATCATTTCATTGAGGAATGAGGCGAAGCCGGAGAATGCAGTCGTACGAGTCGGAAAAGTCGTTTTACGGACAGTGGGATGAAAAAAAATCATTAAGTCACAGCAAAATTCACTGGAATAATTTTTAGTGGAATGCAGCGTAAATTTGACAGTTTCGGCACGAATTACTCTCGCGTTCAGTAAATTTTCCCGGGTCAACGGGGACAATTCACTATTCGTCTCCCACTTATTCCCCGATACAGGATTTACTTCTCAAAAAACGTATTTTCTCGTCTTTATTTTACCAATAAATTTGAATATGTTAACAGTAATTTTACAATTAATTTTCAACACACTGTTGGAAAAAAATGAAATTTCATGGACAGTTGACTACCAATTTTCAGGACAGTGACACTGAATGCGATTTAGGGGAAACAAAATAATGAAATTTCAGGTTTAACTGAAAATTCAGTAAAATTCCAGAATTTTAAACGGCATAGAGACCAAAATTCCTTAATTTATTTGAATTTCCAATCTAAAATGAATATTTAGTGTCAAATTACATTGAATTTTCTGGGAAATCCGAAATTTCATGATTCTTTTCTCCTAAATCGCGTTCAGTGTCTCACTGTCCTGAAAATTCAAGAATATATTTACCACACGGAGAAAAAAATTCCAGAAAAATTACTGTGCCAGCACGACAAAATGGGTTCAGTTCAGAGTACAAGAATTTTCCACGGTAAATCCGAGAAAAATTCCTGTAGCGCACGGCAGAAATTCCGGTGCTGGGGAATTTTTCCGGGTCCGTCCAAATAAACTTATTTTACCGAGCTACCGCAGTAATTTTTCTGGAATTTTTTTTCCGTGCAGAATTTTCTGGTTCTCCATTAATTTCCAGGGGAAAATGGAACGGAAATTCACAGTTCTGTTTGATTTCCCCCGAAATTCTGAATTTTCAGAGACAAGATTCCTGAAAATTCCAGTGGAACTTGAACACGATAAAAATTTCCGGAAGTTGGCACGGAAAATTCAGCCGCAAATTTTAAACACTACAATTCTCATTAGTTTCTCAATTCCGTCCCGACCAATTACCCAATCCACCGTATTCGATGAGCAATAATAAATACCCGAATCTCCTGAACAGACCAAAAGTGTTGACTAAATGCCGCGCCCTGCCCCTCCAACAAATCCCCAGAGACAACAAAGATTTATTACGATGAATCAAATTTTCTATTGTGGAGACTTATCGGCACGCATCCCAGTCGTTTAACAATTTCGTCACGCTCGCAGTGCTCAACGGACCCATCATATACGAGAATTAAGCTAATATTTTCCGGGAGACGAGTCGCCAGAGATATCTGGATAAAAAAAAACACGACAGGGGGGGAGGGGCGACGGGCGAGGGGGTGAAAAATTCCAGGGGGATACCGGCACGAGTCAAGGGGGTGGACCCTCGTCGGTAGTATCTCCGCGTCTCACTTCAACTTTGCCAACAGTTAAATTCTCCACGGGGATTGGGACAGGATCAGAGGCCTCATCGTGGAGGTGCCCACCCCCTCCAACCCCCGTATATCGTGAGGCTTGCGCGCGCCAAGGTCGTAAATCAGGGATTAAAGGCGGAAGCGTGTAATTCGCAGGCGTTTTCACCGTAAAAACTATTTAATCCTTGGGTTTTAGACTTTAAATCAAAGTTTGTCAAAACAAGAGATTCTCCACGGCTTGTTACGGGCTGATGTCCATTCACTTTTCGGTGTGAGGAGGTTAAATTCATGTGGTGCGTACATTCGGTACGCTGAGAGAAATTTTTTATGGAAATTATCCTATCGTTTTATTAAAGTGTACTTGGATTCTCTGAAAATGACTGGCCTGGAAAAATTCGTTCTGAAAAAATATTATCTTCTGACGAGAATATCAATCCGTGGCAGGAATAATTTTTTCTCTCAGTGTGGGTCATCGTTTCCTCATTTCTATCCTGAAATTTAGTAAAAATTAATTGGGATGAGCTAATTTTATTCTATGTTAGGGAAATTTTATCCTGATGAAAATAAAAATTACCGTGCCGGTAGAGTAAAAATTACTGTACCGGTAGGGTACAATTTATTATGCGTATTATTAATTTTTACTAAATTTCGGGATCGAAATGAGGAAACGATGACTCGTGATACACTTTTATAGAACAGTGGGATAATTTTTATTGAAAATTTCTCTCCGTGTAGTGAAATCAGATCAACACTTCTGAACAAAATCACTTTTTTTTGCTAAAGCATTGTTAGAAAAATAGTGTTGAAATTTCAAGTGAAAAAGCTTGAGATTTTTAACGACAAAATTACACAAAATTTCGGTTTTTTTTCACTGACGAATCAGTTGATTTCTTGAATATTCATGTAATTCGCGATTTCCATTTGCGTTTGGTATTAAATTTTAACAATGAGTTTGAAAATTCAAGCCTTCATTGCAATATCAATGAATGCTCAACATGAAAAAGCCAAATTTCTCGAATTTTCAAGAGGAACGAAAAATGTTATGAACATTGTCATTTGAAATTAAATTCAAACTCCCAACATTGAAAACTCAGATGAAGCTGACTAAAATATCAAAAAATTTCTACCAGTTATTAAAGAGTCAGAAAAATAGTGTTGAAATTTCAAATGAAAAATCTCGAAATTTTTAACGACAAAATTACACAAAATTTCGGTATATTTTTTCACTGACAAATCACTTGATTTCTTGAATATTCAAAATGAATGAGAAATTTTATGAACATTTTCATTTATAATTAAATTCAAACTCCCAACATTGAGAATTCAGATGAAGCTGACTAAAATATCAAAAAATTTCTACCAGTTATTAAAGAGTCAGAAAAATAGTGTTGAAATTTCAAGTGAAAAATCTCGAAATTTTTAACAACAAAATTACACAAAATTTCGGTATATTTTTTCACTGACAAATCACTTGATTTCTTGAATATTCAAAATGAATGAGAAATTTTATGAACATTTTCATTTATAATTAAATTCAAACTCCCAACATTGAGAATTCAGATGAAGCTGACTAAAATATCAAAAAATTTCTACCAGTTATTAAAGAGTCAGAAAAATAGTGTTGAAATTTCCAGTGAAAAATCTCGAAATTTTTAACAACAAAATTACATAAAATTTCGGTATATTTTTTCACTGAGGAAACATTTGATTTCTTGAATATTCAAAATGAATGAGAAATTTTATGAACATTTTCATTTCTAATTAAATTCAAACTCCCAACATTGAGAATTCAGATGAAGCTGACTAAAATATCAAAAAATTTCTAACAGTTATTAAACCGTCTAACAGTTATTAAATTTCTGCCAATTTATTTCAACTACGTAAAGAGCATTACTCGCCTCGACTGCGTCATTCCCCAATCATTTCGTCGAATGCTGGAAATAAAAGTTGGAAATGATGATGTCATTGAATCCCGAAGTGAGTAACATCTCTCCAAAATTCTCAATTGAAAATCCCCCAAGCAATTCAATACCCGCGGTACCATCATTTGGGCATAGTGCCACTCTCAAAATCCCGCATATAGGTATATTTAATATATACGAGTTCCACGTGATGTAGGCGAACGGGGCAATAGAGCCGCCGTAACGCGGGACAGTCGAAGCAATTCCCCTCGACGTATTCGGCGACATATGCGTACGTGAGGTGAGACAGAAAGAGCTAAAACCAAGAATCCAGAGGGAGTATTTCCACGTGAAAAGGGCGAAACACAGTGATGGAGAGAATCGTAAGGGTAAGTGGGAAGGAAGCCACGATATTCAGTGGTTTAGGACAAAACCAACGTCGACTAACCCGACGTCCGGCCACAGCTTGCGCGGATGCCCCACGAATGTTAACGCGCGGTATTATGCCTCGAGATGGTGGAGGGAGGGACACTAGAGGGAGCCAGCAATAATTCTGATAACGCACCATGTTGTCATGTTGTACCGAATACGAAATTTCCGGTGGAATATTGCCACGAGGTCTTCAATTTCAGCCGTCCCTCCAATAATTAAGTACAAAGTTCCGTCGAAAGTAGTTTTTTCCCTGTCCTCGATCACCAGTTTGCGGTATTTATGAAGGGGCGNGGGGGGGGGGGGGGGTTCGTAGGGGGTGAGACGGAGGGGAATCTACAGTTCTCTCGCAGGAAACCAATCGCTGAACAAAAAAACGAGATTTCAGTCACAAATTTTTCGAATTCCCATGAGAGCCCGTGTTAAAGTGAATTTTTTTAGAAAAATTATTGTGTTTCACCCATTCTCTGGGGCTACACTATTGAAAATTTGTTGCAATTTTATGGAAGATATTATTGTAAATCTCATGAGAGTGACATTAAATCGGATTTAGGGAAAAAATTTATGAAATTTCAAGTTTTAAGTAGAATTCACGGAAATTCATGAGCTTTCAGTGGTAGTGAGATGAAAATTTCACCACTTCATTGAATTGTCAGTAAACATGAATATTCAGAAATAAAATGACCTGAATTTTCAATTTTTCCGGAATTTCCCTAATTTTTCTGAATTTGAAAAATCAAGTATTTTATTGATTTCCAGATTACCTGAACAGGAAATCCACAGAATATTTGATTTTTCAATGACAAGATTTCCTGAAATTTCGGTGGGACTTCAACACAATAAAAATGTCCAGAATCCGGCTCGGAAAATTCAGAGGAAAATTTTTAACTTTATTCTATCGTCATCAATTGAACAACTCATTCTTTCCCTCGGAATGAAACAGGACCCCCATTCTTACACTCAACCCACTATCCACTGAGAGCCGACAAATTAATTTATACGCAAGTTAGACAGGCAAAGAGCCAAGACGAGCGAGAGGACTCCATATCGATCCGGCAGTCTCTCGTTGTGTGAGGGCCGCAGGTGACGCATCTAAAACTTTTTCTGAATTGTCAATTTACTCGGCTATACCAACCGCTCCGCCAAGATTTTGCATTATAAGGACGGCATATCCGTTGAGCCGTTCCCTGTAAATCATTCTGTTATAAAAAAAGTAGTCTGTATCCCTCGGAAAAAAGTAACATTCCCGTGTTTAAGCGTAAAGTGTCCCCTAAACTCTCAATTTTTATCCTGCAAAAGGAAAATGGCATGAGTAACAGAGGACAACTTTAAACTGCCGTTTAAGGGTATCCAAGTATCTTTTACAGTTTCGTGCAGACCACACTATAGATGCACCCATTTTCAATCATCAAATTTGTCAATTAAATTGGGCGAGAATAATTCAAGAAAAATTATGAATATTCAGCCTCCAAATTACATGTTGCACGGAATTAATATTTTTTTAAACATTCGTTGTTTATAAATAAATAATTGAAATTGTTCCGGACCAATGATTTTTCTGGTGGAGAATTGATTGTTTATAAATTATTCACGGAAAAAAATATACTTGAATTGCGTACAAAATATACTTCAATCAAATATATTTTATACTAGAATCAAGAATGATATACTTGATCCAATCAATTTTTCTCCAAAAGTGAACTTTCCTGCGAAATTTAAATAATAAAATCATTGTAAAACGTAAAATACAATGTACAAATGTCGGATATCCTTATAATGACGGGAATAATTCCCTAAACATTTTTTATAGAACATTTTCTTTAAAATAGTCACACAATGATTCTTATTTTATTTTAATTCACTGAAAGAAATTCATTTGCGACAAAATCATACTTGAGTACAAGAATATTTTAAAGCGTGAGGCCTTTCTCGGATCATGTGAGTTGAGATGCCCGAGAGAATTAAGCAATTGAAGAAAATTAACTTGTCTCAAGAAAATATGTTTCAGACATTAGAAAATTTTGTTCTCAGTGTAGATTCGTTCATCAGAATTAATACAAACCAGGAAAATTCAGAAAATTTCATATTAAACCCGACCAACTTATCACTAAATTCCTATGTTCAGGTCTGTCGAATGTCAGTACTTCTTCAAATTGATTATGTATGGATTAAGAGTTGTACTGTTGTGATCTCATTTTTTCCAAAAGTATTGTATTCTATTTATTTAGTTTTAGTTATGCCTCTGTTGCCATTCTTATTAGGTTTAAATTGTCAGTCTCTGCTTCTATTCTCTTTATTCTAGTGTTTAAGTCCACCTTGTACATTATCTTTTATTGAAAATTGTAATGAACGAACCTCACCTGTCATAGGGAGTCCACCCCTTTGAGACAGGCAAATAAATAAATAAAAAAAATAAAATTCAGAAAATTTTGTGCTAAACATTACTGTTTCACCCAGCAACATGTGAACTAAATGATTTTGTTCGGCTCCAACATGACTCAAAATCGACTTGATCGAGCAGTGGCGCCACGAGCCCCAAACCCCTCTCCCAATAGTCCTCCCGGACGTATGGCCATTTTCCATCAGAGTTATGATCCCGTTTCTTATGCTGAGGGGGGGAGAAACCGCGCCATTGCGGAATATCTCGACGGACGAATGGTGAGCATACGGTACCATTCACCCGTATTTTCCCGAAGAAAGCAATATTATCCCTTAAATCAAAGAATATTAAAAATCGGAAAGAGATGAGAGCTTTTTATCGAGGAGGGGTGGATCAAGAGAGGAACGAAGAAAGAGAGCGAGAGGGCACGAGAGAGCGAGGGAGACACAAACAAGGAGAGATTGCAGAGCGATCCCGCCTACCTGGCAGCACCAATTACTGTTGCTGTCGACCATTAGGCTCGTGGTGTGTTAGAGAAATGCATGTGGGTGAGTGTGAGCGCGAGAGAAGGTAAAGAGGAAGGAAGAGAAAGGGCCCGGAGAGACCGGTAGGCCTCGTGGCCAAGGAAATCTATCCCCTCCGCCCTCTCCGCGGCTCTATCCGCTCCCCTTTCCCTGCCGCACCGCCATCTACACCATGACTTTTGCTCACCGCCCTGTAATCATCGCGAGTCAGTGGCGGCGGCCGCTAATTATGTTTCATAACACTTCTTACCCCCACCCCTTAAGTATCAGCCTCCCTTAAGGGCCACCTCATCATTTATTTACATCGTATTTATACCCCAGGATGTGCCGTATAAGTTTCGGTCTACGATGTACAAAAATTCTCGTCGTTTTTCGGCGGATTCTCGGGGCTTTCGGAGGTGGAAGAGCTTCGGAGGGTTGCAATTTCTTTCACTGAGGGAAAGCATTAGTTCTACTTCAATTAATCAATTATACTTGATTCACATCATTTTGTCTTTAGTTGAGTTTTCCCGAAATATTTCCGAATTCAAGGCAGATAGATTTTTGTAATAACCTTTTTTGCAGGGCGAATTGAGTGCTACTAAAAAGATTATGAGAAAAATTTGGCTCTTTTCAATTGAAGGCCCGAGTTGTAGACCTGAGTTTGTAGCAGAGGTGTCAGACAAGATATGAATGTTTTTTTGGGCTCAAATGAAAGAGCGCGTCGAGAAATGGCGTGCTGATGTCTCTAAACATGACAAATGTCTCTAAAAATAATGTCTATTTTCAATTGAAAAGCAGAGTTGTGACAACATTGTCCAGTGGGGTCTAGGAGTCTCCTCTGGTTCAAAACCATCTTTAGAGGCATCAGCACGCCATTGCTCGAGCCGCTCTTTCCTTTGAGCTCAAAAAAAACATTCATATCTTGTCTGACATCGCTGTTACAAACTCTGGTTTTCAACTCTAGTTTTGAATTGAAAAACATTTCGTCATGTTGCATATTAAGTTGACAACATCATTTTCGACCAATCGTACAATTTTCAAACAACATCCCCCACTGGAGAACTCCACATCTCCCTGAACAATTCTCCGCGATTTTTTCCTCTCCCCCATTTACCTCCGGAAAAACATGGTTTATGGTTCTCAAAGGGCCGTCTCAACGACACCGTTCCCCGCTGAATATTTCATCCTCTAATTCGTCTCTTCTCCTATTCCCCTGAAAATTTTATTCACCCAAGAATAATAAGGCGTGACGCAGCTCTAATAGCAGCCCCAAAAAATGATGGAAAATTTTTCCAAGTGTGTAAGAATTCTAGAACCAGCGGACGAAAAAAAAGCCACGACAATAACCCATAATTAACGAATGAGAAACAGTTTATGTGAGCACACTGAGCGGCGAAGTTTGAAAGGAAAACGCCAAACGATCCGAAACTAATGCGAAGTATATACCGGGCAGGAGTTGGCAAATCGGTAGCCAGATACCTGTGGACGCGCCGTTGAGTATCGCTAATCGTTGGTAATTACTCTTTCAGTGGTGTTGTACGAATGTATCAACGGTAACGAAAGAAATTTTTTTTTTTTTTCAAAATACGTGTCATTAATTTTCTTCTACGAACCTTCGCCGCCATGCCTACTTCTGCGTTTATGTCTCTGTCGATAAAAGTGAAAAAATGTTTCCCTCTATTATTTCCCTTTTTCGAGTTGAAGGAGGGAGGGACGCCTTTCTGTTGTGTACACACTCCGGGCATAAAGATATAATACTAAAATCCCACTGGCGCTTGTTTACGCTGCGCTCCGTGTGCCTCTTTGAAGTGGTCTTTTTCGAAAGCTCCTCGCAGAGTTGCCAAATGTTAAAGTTGTATAAACATTAATTAAATTTTGAAGATTAACATTCGGAAATAAATTCTCAACGGAAGTTAATATGAGTAGAGAGATTCTGGCTGAGTTTGCGATCAATTGACAGTCTAGTGATGTTGATAATAATTAATTCAGAATAATTAATTCGGTATGATCATAAATTTTAAATACAGTTCAATCTTTAACAGGTCAATTGTTGACATTATTCAACAATTTTTGAATTTTTGAATTAATCATCAATTAAATATTCAAATTCCGAATTATTTGATTGAAAATCCTTTTGATGAAATTTAGAATTATTTGCTCAGTAGACACTTAACAATTTCATATTGTCAATAATTTATAATTAAGTGAAAATTTGGTTTATCAATTGTTTCATTATTTTTCAAATTTCAGTGATGATGAGAAAACCTTAATTATTAAGGTGCAACTTCTCATAATATTACTAATGTACGGATTGATGCCGATTCCTGAATTACTTTAGAAGTGAAAAAATAATAGTCTTATGCACGGAGAGAAATTATTGATAAAAATTATTCTACCGTTTTAGATTTTTTGTTGTTATCTACATAAAAATTATTGGACTGGAAGGGTAAAATTTATTACGCGTCAGGATAAAATTTCCCTACCGTAGAATAAAATTTGTTCATCATATATTAATTTTTACAAAATTTCAGGATAAAAATCAGGAAATGATGACATGATAAACTTTTATGCAACTTTTATGCGTGTTCCGATTGCAACAATTCAAGTAATATACCTGACGTTGCCGGTATATTAATATTTATTTATAACTATCAACTCGTGCGTAAGTTTCAAGTGAAAGGGAACAGACCGAAGTAACAATCGACGCCGTAAAAAAGACGATCCAGATACTGGCGGAAGAGCAAAACGACCGGAAGTGTTGTGTGTGCGACCCGGCCGGCGTTTTCTTTGAGGCGAATCTTTGGGGTTTTAATGCGATACTGGATATACGTGGGATGTTTAGGGGTTATTTTGTTGCGAAGTGAGAGAGGCTAAAAAGTCGGAGAAGAAACTAAAATGAATTGAAAAATGAAAATCCAATTTAACGTTTTTTGAAGCTAATCTATTTCGCCTCAAGTTTCGATTTTTTAAACTTTAGTATATAAGATTTGTGTTATAGTATAGAATCTTACAGTATATAATATAATTATACATTATATTATATACTATATACTATATATTATATATTATATATTATATATTATATATTATATATTATATATTATATATTATATATTATATATTATATATTATATATTATATATTATATATTATATATTATATATTATATATTATATATTATATATTATATATTAAACTGTAATATACTATACAAATATTTTGTTTCATGTAAAAAAGAAAAGAAGATAAAAAAAAATTGAATGAGTCAAAATGAATGAATGAAAAAATATTGAATAAGCCACGTCATATTTGCCACAGTCTATTGACTACCACAGCAGTCTTAGAAATAAAGCAATTGGAAAAATTAACGATATTATTCCTCTGGGTGCATTCCCCCGAAATTCTCATTCCCCGATAAGAAATCGCATCTCGATAACACGTGTTAACGTAAACGTATGATAATGAGAAAAGTTGACATTTTATAATCATCCGGTATATGCGAGTGGGATAAAAATCAGTGGCCCTCCGGGCATCAGCTCTTTTGTGTATTGATCCCAGGGGTAGATATTTCTCAACATCAAATACACCTTCATACCCGCAACGGTCTCCTCCCTCCTGTTAATCTAAAAAAGCATCACAAGATTGGGCATCGACAATTCGAGGAACGGATTTAAGTATCTCCTCGTTGTTGTGTAAGAATTATTCGAGGGAGTGAATTATTCGGACAATGAAATGTCACACGGATTATATAATACGCCAACGGACTCATTTAACAGGTAGAAGCTACTGCTGTGTCGATTATTGTAATGTGTATTTTATTTCACTGCTGCCTACTGGATTTGGGTGGAGAAAAAAATATTGAGTGGAGACGAGAGTCAGAGCTATAATCTCCTTAGCGTTTGACGCTGATCCGGACAAATCACTGCGACGTTACGCGGCACTTATCTTTGGAACTTTGGGCTTTCGATACGTAGAAGTGAATGGAGTATGAGGAAGAGAAACATCGAGTCAAGTGGCCGTGGTTTTCGATCGATGCCATTGATAAAATTGTGAAAAGGATCATATCGCGTGAGAAATTGTGGAGATTTTCGTGATTTTTTGCCTCCGGTGACTTCTCGGGTGAGCAATGGAAAACGTGATTTTCTACACAATTCAGCATGAATTACTGGTGAATAAAAGGTGACAGGTTTCCTGAGATATCATGGGGGTAACCTAGAGGCATACTTGCTCAAACCAAAATTCTTTCAATCTAAAAAATATTTAAGAATGTTTAGCCAAATCGGAATTATTAAAAAAAAATGATTTTTTGGTCAACTGAGAGGTGAAGTTATTCCCTTTATGACGCATGCACTGCTGTCAGCCAAAAAAATTATAGAATTTTAGTGAAAATGAAAAAATTGAATTTATTAAAATTCATGTACTTATTGATGTTTTATAAATATTGATAATGACTTAAAGAGAATTAAGAGAATGAAGAGTGAAACATCAATGAATAATTTTTTATCTTCGATTAATTCTTTTTTTTTACGTTTTAAAATAATCTGATTAAAATCTGTAATTGTTGAAAAATGAGGAGAGGATTATGAATTGATTTCCTAGGAAACTGAAAAAATTACTTGAATTCTTCGGAAAATTTCAGTTTCCCAGATGACCGTAAATCTTCAAAAAAATTTCTCAAATTACTTGTAAAACCGAAGAATTTTCATGAATTTTGTAGAGTTTAAAATTTATGTATGAAAATCTGAGAATCAAGAATTGATCATTTTTACGTACGATAAATATGAAAAAATTAAAATGTGGAAAGTGAGAATAATTCGTGAATTGAAAAAATTTAGAAATACTATTTTTTTTCTCATGATCACCAATTAGGCAATTTAGATATGTTTTGATACAAAGATAAACTTCGCACATGAAAAAATGAAAAATATGAAGCAGAAAAAATTGTTGGCACTTGAAGAATTTGAAAATACCGGGGATTTTGTTCAGCGACTACTTCACGCGGCTCATTGACCAATCAGAATAGAGGATTAGCGGTCAGGTAGTTTCGAAATATTTCGATATAAAACAACTTCGCGTTTCTTTCATCTTTAGTAAATAGGATCTGACATGTGGCATCATACCATATCGCGTGAGAAATGTTGAAACCTTCGCGATTCTTGCCCCTTACAACGACTCATCCCGGCCCCTAATGGGATGCGCAACAAAGTAGACAACTTCCACCGAAATTCGCGATATTATTCTCGAAGAAAAGATGACAGGTTCCCTAAATGCTAGAATATTCCCCGTCAAAAGGACGTTCTCTCCTAAACGATATCCCCAACATCATTACCGAGCAGCTCACAATGGCCTTCTTCCGCGGTTTCATTTATCACGCGAAAAGCCATTTCTCCAAAACAAGACTCATCAAAATAAATTACAACATTTAGAATAACAATATCATAACAATGGGGTACTAACCTTCTTCATCATATTTGACAGGCGGTGTCTGATAGTTACAGAGTCGGCGGCTTCAAGAGCTGCCGAGACTTTCGGACACCTTCAGGGCTTGATTTTCGTATTATAAAATTGATGGTAGAGCCTTTAGTAATCGACACGCGTGCCAACCATCTTGTTTTGACGCTTTTGATATTCCGTCAATGACTAAAAGAATCTAAACATTTTTTCATGGTGGACGAGTTAAACGAGCTCGCGTGACATCCACAGACGAATAAGCACTGCTCGCAGTCCAAACATAATACGAAAAAAGCTCTTTGACGGTAGCCGCTGGCAGAAGGAGGTCGTAATAAAGCAGAAGCGGACATCAGACGGGTTTTTTTTTTTTCGAAGTATAAAGACGGATAATGCGACAGTTGTCTCACTGACTGATTCGTGATGGGCACACTTCCAGGATTCCCCAGATGGCGTGAAGCGAGTTGAGGCCTGTGGTAGTTGCTCGTAAATGCTCAAAATTCTCTTGTCCCACGTGACTGTGCGGCCCCGTGGCCGCCACGAGATGCAACCGCTGCAGGGCTCAATCCCCACGATATTGTGCCGATCTCTCTCACTCCGAGAGGCCAGAAGTCTCCTGCGAGTACGGAGTTAATCAGCCTAAACGATCATATGTCAGGCTGACTTCACGAATATCAGTTTTGGGATGGGTTCATGTAACCATTCTTGTGTGTGTGGGCAGTATTTTGAGGTTAGATAGCGCGGAGAACGAACATTCAGCGGATTGAGGGGCATTTTGGCATTTAACGAAAATTTATTTGGTGGGGGTCAGTCTGGATGTGCGGAGGGAACAGGTGAAGGAAGAGTATAGAGGATCTAGCAGTTCCCATACTTTTAGCACCTCAGGAGCTGATTATGTTTGCATAATTCTCCTCTTGCTTTCTTCACGCCCTCCAGTACTCGCTACCTCCCCGAAGCTCGTCCTAATGAGCCAATGAGATGTCAGTACTTCTTCAAAAATGTCATTCTTTAAAACTTTTTTTTGGACACAATAGTTGTAAACAAATAACGATCGCATGTGACAATGCGCGAATTAAAGAAAAATTTTTTGTAATGGATATTTATAAATAAATTCAGTTACAGGAGTTCACAAAATCTTTGGAGAAGCTCGTTTGCATAAAGACAAATTGCTCTGTTCGCCATCGCGATCAACATTCGCGATTTCAAAATTATTTCTCCTCTGTGCTACCGCTCCCCCAAAACAAATATCCAAACCCCGATGTTTTTGACAGCTTACGGATTGGAATTTTTCAGCCTGTTTTCGTGTTTACAAAAAGAGAAATTTAAAAAATGTCACCCGTGCAAGTGTTATTCGGTTCGTTATAAAAACGTACACAAAACTGTAGGTCAACTTACTAAACGAGACCCGTCAAAACTCCGATGATGGATCGATCGTTACACCAAATGCCTTTTTTGTTGGTAGTTTCGAGTCCTAGGCAGCAAGCCTCAGAGTGAGCGCGTATATAACACACGTCATTGCGGTACGGTTGGAATAAAATTGCAGTAAATTCAGCCGTACATTTCTGTCTCGTATGTCGGATTTTCTCTCGCAAACCAACTCCAGAGTTAATTTTACGAGGCTGACCAGTGCCGGGAGTCGTGTGCATTTTTGTCCCTTGTTGTGGATTTGTAATCATAAATTATGTGGGGGGATTCCATTCATTCATTTGTTTGAAGACGGGCTTATTTTTGAGAGGGTGCCCTGGTGTGTCGCCATTTTGGTTTGAGGGTGTCCAGTTATAAAATTGACTGAATAAATCATTCATGTTACAAATGATTTTTCTCATCAAATTAGAAGTTTTATGGCGTACTTTTCCGGTTTCAAAAACAATAATTAAAGAAAATGTTCATAAATAATGGAGGACTTGTGACTGCAGTGGTAACAGTCGAATTTTGATCGGGCAACATCGCACGCTTCGGCTAGTAGTGGGGCTGTAACAGTGAGATGAATGTTTGTGTGTGTTATACGTGTCCATATGCTTCCAGCACTGAATTATCGTCACCGACTTTACCGACCTCGATCAGCTGTTGTGCGGTGTTGTCGCGTTGCTCGACTCGTAATGGCGGTCAATTTTTTTTAGAGGAATTCGAAANACGCACGGTCCCGTTTCTTCCCTCAGCGTAATGTTACAAGTGATTTTCAGAAATTAATTTCTCACTAGGATGCCCCGGTCGAAGGATTGAGATTATCACTGACGTGTGGCTCAAATATGAATCTGGCATATGAGACAATATCAAAATTATGGTGAATAATATGGGTCTTGGCTGGACATCCTTAAAAAACACTTTCACGTGTCCTCCCATCAGAAACCACTGGCCATTTTCCCAGACGATAAAATTCACCAGCCCAGAAACATCGCAGTCTAATTAATTTCCGCCGAACACGTAAAGATATACAGTCCCAGATAATAAACCCGTTGTTACACACATCCAATAGACATCCTGAGACCACTTAATTGTGTGTGGCCACAGCAGTGCCACATCAATTAACCGGCCGAATAAGGAGATAATACTTACCTCGGAAGCCAGATTTCTAAGGAGAAACTGCGAGGGGAGAGAAAACTCCGGGCATCACAGTTGGCACTCGAGTCCAAGTGCTCGGATGGTCGGAAAGTCCCCCCTCGAGGAAAGCTTTGTGTGGTTGTACGACAAACCCTTGCACGGAGTAAACGTTCCGTGGAATTAATTGTGAACGGGAGGAGAGAATGATAGATACTTCTTTCACTTGATCCGCCCTTAATTGACTTCCGTTTCACACAAAAATAAATTGGAATATTCGGGGGATTTATTGTTGATATTTCCGGTGCCGCAGCCGGCGATGTTGGCGTTAATTATCGATGATGTTTTTAATTAGATTAGGGGGAGGGGTGTCGGGGAGATGAACTGCGGAATTATTGAGGATATCCGAGTGGAATGTACAACCGGAGAAATGGTTTACTTTGATAAACCATTTCCGTAAATAAATGGGTTCATCCAGATAAATTTTTCAAGGTGTTTCATTGTCTCATTGTTCTCGACCCCTGAAATTTCAATTTTGAATCAACTATTAGTTAAAGTTGACTCAAAGTTTTGTTTATATTAAATAAATGTTTTTTAGTATTAATAAATGTTGATTTGAATCAAATAAATTTTTTATTTTAACTGAATACATATTTATTTGATACTATAAATTTATTAACATAAAAATTGGATCAGAATGATTCTAGAAAACTCAAATCGTCCGGATTTAACGTTTTCTGGATTAGGTTCATACGACCTTTTTCCACACAGCCCACGAATATTGTTGAAACACACTTTCGAAATTCTTCACACAAACTACATCAAAACGTGATTTTCTTAAAATAAGAAAACTGCTTATTACAACTAAATAAATTATTTATTTGATTTAAAAAAATCATTTATTTGAAATAACTAAATCGTCTGCTCAATATAAGTAAATCCGTTTTCTTGAAACAAATAACCAACTTTATTCATTCGCAATAAAAATATTCTCGAAATAAGTAAAAAATTTCGAACGAAGATTCTCATTCGATTCAAAAAAAAAAATTTCTGAGTACAAGAAACCCACTCCCGAGAATAGTACCTACAAAATCGCCCCTCCGCACCCCAATATCTCCCGTCTCTCTCCTGCACATCACCCTCTCCACCCCTCCCCAAAAAAACCCTCCAAAAAACCCTCAACCCCCCCCCTTTAAACTCTTTGTGACACTAAAACAATAAATTGCTACTCACTCACAGCCGAAGAGCTCTCCCCGCCCCACCCCCTCGCAAAAGAGAGTATTCGCTGTCAGCAATTGCGCACCCGACATCTTCCTCCCCCCCCCCCCACCCCCCTCCAGTGGCAGCTGCCCGTACCCCAGGGGATGGCGCGTACGAGACCATAATACTGTGCAGTGGAAGTGTCAGAGTCAGAGGGGGAGTGGCGCGGCGCGCGAAGGAGGGGGGGGGGGGGACCGGGGGGGTTCGGGAGGGGTGGTAGAGGACTACCGACTAAAGTATAAAGGTTGAGAAAAGCTCAATAAGCGAATGAGAGAGACCGAGCGAGAGAGAATGGGACGTATGAGAAGCCGGCGATGTGGAAAAGTGAGACGAGGGTCACCATCCGTGAACGTTCGCACGTACACGCTGTGCTTTGCGCGAAAACCCAGGGGCCCTTGCCAGTTGATGGCCACAGTAGTGGTGGTGATATGGCTCGGTAGTGGGGTGGGGGGGCCGAGCCCCCCCTCCCCTTGAGCCGCGCTGCGGAGAGAGACGGCGATTCACTCCGCAAACCCCCCACCCCCCCGGCGCGAAGCAATAGTGTTGAGTGGGAGGGGCCTAAAAACCGAGTGCTGATGGTGAGGCGGAGCCGCGAGAGCGACGGGGTATATTCCCCGAATGCCACTCCCATTTGTCGGAGGGTCGTATCAATACGTTCACATTCACACAGTCTAACGCGACTCCGCGGCGATCGTGTGTCGTTGACGGTAGAGGGAGAGACAGCGCTCCGAGGGAGCGAGAGGGAAGCAGAGTGGGGAAAAAAGTGGGTAACAGATTGGT
>NW_021680364.1:1457622-1465844 GCF_001412515.2 Diachasma alloeum
GGGGGGGGGTCGGTTACCCGAGAATGGGAGGGTTGAGGAATAACGGAGGGCGTCCAACACCGCGAGCCATGCCGTCGCGGGGCGCAGGTCAGTCTGTCAGGCAACTGCGTCTGTTACTCGGTTAGGAATACCCGCGTCGATCCTCTGTCCGCGCGTTAGCGGCTTAACGTTTTCATTAGATACTCGAGTGTTACTCAGTTAGTACGTGGATTTCAATCATTGGTACGATTTTCAGTGGAATCAGTGGAGCGGGGGTGTTGGGCAAGGCCGGTTGAGGTGATTGGAGCTGATTTTTTTGGTGATTAACATGATTTGGGCGGTGAGAGGATGCGCGAGATTGTGAAGAATTTCCTGAGAGGATATTGGATGAGTTTCGAGTGCTAGTGTCGAGATTTTTCTCTCCTCAAGTATACCCTTTGCGTTTTTGCGATTTCCCTTCGCACAATTCACCGAGGGAGACTCCTCGCTCGATGATGAGAGTGTGAGCTCTAGAGCGTCCCGAATTTTGGCGCCCGGTGGTGGGACTCGAACCCGCGTCCACCGCGTGCCAGCAGCCGCGCCGCCGTCGGTCGTTAGCGATTATTCAAAAGAAAACACGAGTGCGGAAGATTCGAGGACTCGGGTATAGGTGATGTTGCTGGAGTCGCGAGGTATCACTGGAAGGAAGAGAAACGGACTGACCCTGACGACATACGGGGGTGGTGGTGGCGGTATTGTCGGCGGCGGAGGGGCCGGCAGTGAGGAAGACGAGGAGGAAACATCACGCGGTTATTTGGATGGTGATAAAATGCCGAGATGCGCGCTCGATGCGGAATCAACGACTGGTATTGCTTTGCCAGCTGGCATAACCGGTTGTGGAAGAGACGACGGAGACGAGAGCTCAAGTCCATCGCCCAATAATAGTTTGATTAATAACAACAATAATAATTGCAATTCGAATAGGGGTTGTGCTACGGATTTCAGTATAGCGGCGATAATGGCGCGAGATACGCGCCAGCAACAGCAGGGAGTACCGGGGAGTCAGCAGACGTCGCAGCAGCCGCATCACAGGCATCTGCAGCAACAGGCCGTCGGCGGCGGTAAACTACATCAGCATGGTAGGTTATCACAATCGCATGGTTGTTTTGTTAAATATTCACCGTGGAGCAACGAATGCAGCGAGTGTTTATTGGGATATAATGATTTCTAAATGACAGGGATGTGTGCCAAGCCCGCATAACGCTCTCACAACTATAATCACGTGTAAACAAAGGGAAATGACGACGGAATAGTTATGCGCGGGGAGAATGACGGAATGGGCATGCTTTACGATGACACGTTGTTTATGGAGTTTTGTGTTTAGTTTATGGAGTTTGAGTTTTTTGAAATTTGAAGGAGTTGTGGGGAGGGCTTGACACGTGGAGTGATGCACCATCTGGTGGTGAATGGCGGGAGGTGGGCGGCGGTGGATTTGAGAAAAGGAGAGGTCAATTTGAGGGATATGTGTGAGGCTGGGTAAATGTCGGATTGGACATTGTTTGGGATGAATGGACGATGAGTTTCGGGAGAAAGTAGAACCTGGGAATGTGCCACTGAGTGTTTTGTTGGACGACGGGCTTTCCAGCGGGCTGGAGGACAATGAGATGAGTGAACAATGGAAAATGAGGGGGGAGGAGGGGGGGAATTGATGCTCAATGGGGAGTTATGACGTAAATTTTGAATTTCTTCGAATGAGAGGTTTTTTGGGTAAAGACGAGACGTTCGGTGGACGGGATGTTAACGCCATTAGGACATGAAATCGTGAGACGCTTTTGGTGTTTATTTTTTTTTTTTTCAATTTATTGGGGTTTTGAATTTATTGAGAGGGTCGGAAGGGGGATGAGGCTGGAAGATGCTGAATTTAGTCAAATATAATGTCATTGCAAGATCAGAACGGCGTAAGAAATTAATATTTTGAATATTCTTCGAAAGAGGGTTTTCATTAGTAGTTTTGATCACGAAATTTTTTTTACTTTCATTTTATTAACTCCATTCAAATTCTGAATCATTCATATTTTAATTTGAGACATTAAGAATGCCTTAACTTTATGACCATAAATGGCTTAAAAAAGGGGACAAAATCGCTCAATTTCAAACACTTGACGACTCTCGAAGTCAGCCATTTTCAATCATCATATTTGTCAATTAAATTGCGTGAGAAAACATTGAAAATAATTATGAATATCAGCGTCATTTAAATTACATTAATTAGCGTCATTAAAATTACATTTTGCGCAAAATTATCATTTCTTTAACATTCGTTGTTTATAATTAAATAATTAGAATTGTTTAAACTTTCGGAGACCTAATTTTTTTAGACATGAAATCTACAAGTCTAGTCTTCTGGTAAAATTATAAATACCAATAAATTTGTTACGATACTGAATAAATGATTTTCTTGGCGGAAAATTGATTGTTGATAAATTATTTATCCAATTAAGAAATGCGTTAATAACGGTCCATAAAACTTAATTTGAATAAATTATTTATAGAAAATGCTCGTAATTTTCAAAAATTGCAATTTTTTAATTATTTTATGAATTTTCCTCCGAACGTGAACTTTCTAATGTTCTTCAGATTTTTAAAATGTTTTCTAACGTCTCCATATCGAGATTTAAATTCAGCCCTGCAAAATTTAAATGATAAAATAATAAAATCATTGTTGAATATTTGAAAATGTTTCACTGGAGCATTTCACTGGAGAAACAACAGCCAAATTACTTGGAAACCCCCAAGACAAGAAATCATAAGACGCTTATGGTGACTTATTAATTTTTTTTTCAATTTGACTTAAAAAAGGGAAGAAAAATCTCTCAATTTCAGACCTCATTTTTTCTTCTGCACTCGAGACACGAAATTGCGGGAAAATCGGGATTCTGTACAGACTCACGGTACAAATCGGCGGATTGGTTTAACACTGAGCACTTGCGAAGGATTGCGGACGGATACTCCTTCTGGCATTTGCTTTGGACGTTAGAGCACGGATAATGGTGGTTTGAGGGTAAATTATAGAAAACTCTACCCGCGAGACTGGACTTGCCACGTGGATCGGATAGCCATTATCCTCGTTTCGCTCTTGTCTGTAATTTATTCTCGATAACCCACCTTTCCGCGGATATACCCACGTTCTTCGTTCAAACACGCGAACGCTCTGTGATCTCTAGTCACTCCTATTGCCGGGTTTGATGGTGCAAACTGGGCGATCTTTCCTGTGCTTTTATCTTCAATTGCGTTTTGAAATTGTTGGGTTTGTTTTAGCGCTCAGTGGTTCTTTTTCACTTGGCGGGTAATGGAGAATGACTCAATCGCACTTATATTCTTGTTTCAATTGTCGATCTTTTAGGTTGATCAAGAACTTGCGCCGGATTACGCACTTCTGACGATTTTGGCTGAAATTTGGAGAAATTTCGCAATGAAAAATTCTAAACGCCGCGGAAAAATCAATGACAGTGTCATCTTATTTTATTTTGATTCCATACAGGGAAAATTGCTTTTGTATTGTATATAGTTTAGTTATTTTTGCCATTAAATTAGCAATATGATTCCGAATGGTTATTTTGGACATCATTTCCTTCTATCATGGTTGATTTATTGTTTATTTCATTTTATTAAATTGAATAAGATTTGTTTTCAACTAATTTTGTCAGATTTTCAACTTAGTTGAATGTTATCATCATCATTAGTCTTATTATTATTAGAAAATGTTTTATCTATCATCAAACATCTTGTTTTTAACCGAAAAAAGTCTTCTTTTAAGACATTAAGACGTCTTAAAGACACTATAGTCTTCACACTGTGATTTTTTAAAATTTGTTTTTAACTAATTTTGTCAGATTTTCAAATTAGTTGAATGTTATCATCATCATTAGTCTTATTATTATTAGAAAATGTTTTATCTATCATCAAACATCTTGTTTTTAACCGAAAAAAGTCTTCTTTTAAGACATTAAGACATCTTAAAGACACTATAGTCTTCACACTGTGATTTTTTTAAATTTGTTTTCAACTAATTTTGTCAGATTTTCAAATTATTTGAATGTTATCATCATCATCATTAGTCTTATTATTATTAGAAAATGTTTTATCTATCATCAAACATCTTGTTTTTAACCAAAAAAAGTCTTCTTTTAAGACATTAAGACATCTTAAAGACACTATAGTCTTCACACTGTGATTTTTTTAAATTTGTTTTCAACTAATTTTGTCAGATTTTCAAATTATTTGAATGTTATCATCATCATCATTAGTCTTATTATTATTAGAAAATGTTTTATCTATCATCAAACATCTTGTTTTTAACCAAAAAAAGTCTTCTTTTAAGACATTAAGACATCTTAAAGACACTATAGTCTTCACACTGTGATTTTTTTTATATTTGTTTTCAACTAATTTTGTCAGATTTTCAAATTATTTGAATGTTATCATCATCATTAGTCTTATTATTATTAGAAAATGTTTTATCTATCATCAAACATCTTGTTTTTAACCGAAAAAAGTCTTCTTTTAAGACATTAAGACGTCTTAAAGACACTATAGTCTTCACACTGTGATTTTTTAAAATTTGTTTTTAACTAATTTTGTCAGATTTTCAAATTAGTTGAATGTTATCATCATCATTAGTCTTATTATTATTAGAAAATGTTTTATCTATCATCAAACATCTTGTTTTTAACCGAAAAAAGTCTTCTTCTAAGACATTAAGACATCTTAAAGACACTATAGTCTTCACACTGTGATTTATGCAATTTCCCATGATTCAACTTAATTTTTGAAACATTCTAGGAGTATAGAGGGTCCTCTCTCAATACCTCGGCACGTCTCCTCGTAAATTACTCAGCCCACATATGCATTTCCTAAGATTTTATTTCTTGTTTCTGGGCCCCTCTCTCATTTCGGCCTTTCTCACTCGCCGTTGTACGTCGTCGTCCTTTTCGTCAGTCGTTTAACACTGGCGTTGACGTTGTCGAATAAAAATACATTCGGATGTATAACTCAGACCACCAAGCGTGCCACCCGCGACGAGGGGGTCCAGGGAATATAATAAAATTACAAACTTTTCGCGCCAATTAAGAGATACTTCTCGGGCGACGGCTGCTCCAATTTAAATGACAATTTTTTATCGCGATATTTTGATTATTCCGGGGCGAAAAGCTGAATGGACGAGCCGGAGAGGAATTTTATGAATAAATTCGGGAATTTCATTCGTAATTCAACGGTTTCAGGCGGTTCGGTGAACTTAAACCGCTAGGGTTTCTTTCAATTATTGAAATTCCTGAAATGTCGACATGTATGAGCGCTTCGTTACGGATTTATCATTTGGGTAAGGGGCTCGGTATTACTGTGTCAGCACGAGAAGAATATTTTAATAAAAAATGACATATTTCAGTGGAAATTGTTGGAAATTATGAATTGCAGTTGAATTATTTTATGAAATCTAATCGGAATCAGGGAAATCTAGTGATATTTTGTATTGAATATTCATGTTTTAATGGAAAATTCAAGTCCGTTGGGAAATTGTCATTTCTGCTGCTCATAAATTTGAAATTTTATTTAACATTTCATGTTTTTTTCCTTTAAATGTAGTTGAATGTCATTTTTTTCTAAATTACTGTTGAACTCTCCACAAAATTTTAATAAAAATAACGATATTTCAATGGAAATCGATGGAAATTATAAATTTTACTTGAATTATCCCATGAAATTCGATGGAAATGAGAGAAATTTAAGCGAATATATTCTTGAATGTGTAATTAATGGGAAATTCAATGTAATTTGATACTGAATATTCATGTTTTACTTGAAAATTCAAGTCAATTGAGAAATTGTCAATTCTGTTGCTCAAAAATTTGAAATTTCATTAAATTTCAAATCACATTTGAAATCCCATGTTTTTTCGCTTTAAATCTAATTGAATGTCATTTTTTCTAAATTACTGCTGAACTCTCCACAAAATGTCAATAAAAACAACGATATTTCGATGGAAACCGATGGAAATTATAAATTGTACTTGAATTAGTCAATGAAATTCGACGGAAGTAAGAGAAATTTAAGTGAATATATTCTTGGATTCTTGGATAATATCCATTAATGGGAAATTTAGTATAATTTGATACTGAATGTCCATGGTTTACTTGAAAATTCAAGTCAATCGAGAAATTGTCGCTTCTGCTGCTCAAAAATTTGAAATTTCATTAAACTTGCAGTGAAATTTCAAATTTTACAATTTTTCGTTCCTCAAATCCAATTAAATGCTGCTCTCCTGAAAATATACCACCATATTTTACATTACGCAGCGGTGCACCACGAAAAAGGGGGCGGTTGAGAGAATTACACGTGACCATTGAATTTCCGGCCGTACGGTGACGGGCCGTCATGTAAGTACTCCCAACTGGCGACTCCTTGAAAAATGAATCGCTGGATTCCGTGCTCGCATGAGTGTTAATCCCGCGATAATAATTCCAACAAATCACGGAGCTTATACTCTTGTAAACAGTTATGAATATTTCCCCCTCCCCCCTCGCAAGACGGAATCGATCCCAATTTTCATGATTTTCAGTAACAAGATCTATGCGCGCGCTGATCTATTCATTTGTTGAAATGAAGAAATGGAATTCATTAAATTTAATTTTCTCATGAATACCTTATAAATATTGATAATGAATCAAAGAGAATTCGACTAATGATTGAAGTGAATAGCGAAGTAGAGTAAAAGAATCTATAAAGAATTTTTCATTTTCAATTAATTATCTTCAATTTTTTCAAATAATCGGTCTCCATAAAAGGACAGAATTTATTAATTTCACCGATAATATATATACATGTAAAATATATGTATTATATATATATATGACGTGAAAAAAAATTTTACCACTGAAGAATTTAAAAATGCTCCGTGTTTTTTTGTGAATAACTTCGTGTCACATATTGACCAATCAGAATTAAGGATTAGCGGTCAGTCAGTTTCGAGATATTTCGATATAAAACAACTTCACATTTCTTTCATCTTCAGTAAAATAGGATTTCCATTGTCGTATGAACCTGAGAAGTCAAATTTCATTGAATATTCAAGAACATTGATTGACTTATCAATAACAAAATCAATGAAAATCCACTGTAAACATTCGCTGTTAAAAATCTCAAGATTTTTTCCTTGAAATTTCAGTGGTAATTAAATTCGGCAAAAATCTCCCCAAAGTGTGCGGTAAATTTCAGACAAAAATTTGCAACACTCTAATCGTGAAGCGGAATCCATTCCCAGTCATGCAAGCTGCCGTTCACACCGCGCGTTTTCCAAACACCAATAACTGAACAAATACAATTAATTAATGAACGAAACCCGGGTAAAGACGTTCATAAATTTATAATTGCACATAGTTCACGCATTGCTGTCTCCCGCGGCAGTTTTGACATGCTAATGTGTAACTGAAGGCATTAAAGTCCAACTCCCCGAGTAAATGAATAATTAGTAGCTTTTTTTCCCCCCTGCCGACTGGAGCGTAGGTGTTATTACATGTTTTACGGGTGAACTGTTTCCTCTGTCTCTCACAACCCATATTTTTCTGTACAACCCATCATTCGCCGGCTCTCGCGCGCTCTCTCCGCACGAGCAATTAGTCCCGCCGCGCCTAATTGCGTTCGAGGCGCTTCCAACGTACGTACGGATCTGCGAGGGAAAAAAAATATTATTGCAACCAGTGAGGAGGTGGAATTCGAGGCTACAACGTCCGTTCGAACGGTAGCCTTCGATTCGACTCACCTTCGCTTCATTTCATGGCTCAATATATTTTTTTTCGCTCTCCTCTCGCCTTCGAATAATTCATGGAGATTGGAAGAAATCTGCCGGGTTCAATTTTACCCCCGATGAGACGCTAATTAGGAGAGAACCGTTGATATGTAACTGAGGCATGAATGAGATCTCCGCGTCGTGTGTGTTTACTCGGTGGGACGCGTGACACACGACACGGGACGGGCGCGCGTGTGTGCTGTACTCGTACTATTTCTGAGACTGTCGAAAGAGCTGGTGGAGAAAAAAAGTAGCACCCGGGGAACTGAAAACCCGCTAAGACTGACGACATGTGGGTGGAGGATGCGAGAGGCGAGGTTTTTTGCGGGATTTTTTTTTTCATTAATTTATGGTGGTTTCTCACGTTTCTATTTCATTATCGCCCAGTAGCGCTGGGGAAATATTGGTCGTTAAATTTGTT